>NC_084793.1:223519920-223825627 GCF_963169125.1 Humulus lupulus
GGCGCATGTTCGGGTTTCGAGGACTGCAATAATTGTCTTGTCAATATTTTGCCACTGTTTTGTCTTTTGAAACATAGCCCTTGGATCTTGTACTGACCAAATCGGATGTCTCAAATTGATCTATGTTGTTTACGTATAAATAGGATAGACAATTTCCACAGTTCACCACCTTTTATTCAAAATATTTCTTCATCTTCTCTCTTCTGCATTTTCAAACCCTTTTTCTTTCTCAGAGAAAAGAAACCCAAAATCCTTTTGTTGCAACATCTCTCCGAAATCTAGTTGCTCAATTAATCAGGAGTCTTCCAGGAATTCTTCCTTGCGAACACACTGTAAGTCTTATTATTTCAAAGAAACTTTTTCTTTACTGATTTATGTGCTTTATTTACCATGCTCACTCATGCTTCACCATAGTTAATATTAGGTTGTTTTCTCAATGTTTTTGGCACATAGGCTTCAACTTAGGTTTACTGAGAAGGTCTTAGAATATTTCTTAAAACTATGATATTCACAGAATTGGGTCATTTCTGGGTAAATTTTGGTAGCATATGGTGAATTTTAGGAAATACCCATTCGAGATATAGAAGATGAAAGGTTAGGGATCAAAACTAGATTACTTAGGGAACACGCTTCTTGGGTGGCTTTTCTCTAAACCGCCCCCAAGGATAGTAGTGGCCGGATTTTCTGACACACGGATCCCTAAAAATCAGGGGTCTGTTGGGAAACCGAAGCGCGTAGCGTAAGTTAGCATGTGGGATCATGCAATGGGCTAAGACTAACTCAGATTTCCAAACTTCACTTCGGTCATTGAGCTCCCAAGCCACCCCAATGACCACAAGGACCAATTCTTCATGTCAAATGGGTTCCAAAACTGTGAGCATCGATACTTCAACCGTCCTTGTAAGTCTTTTTTTCTTTTCTTAGCTTGTAAAATCATTCTTTTTCCTTTTTAAAGACATACTCCTTGTGCATATGTTAATTGAGTTTATTTTGTTGCAGCCATATTCGTGAAGACGGGGAAGTTGTCTGGGCTTCCACCCAGCAAGAAGGAATACCGCCAGCTCATGAATGACGCCATGATGCTGGCACGTAAGGTGATCGGCAAAGGCCAAACGCTGGCCTTAAGAAGGACCCGGGCTAACCTTCCGATAGTCCATGAGCTCTCGCCTTCCCAAGAAGAAGACTCAGAAGCTGCTGAAGGCGAGGAGAGAGAGGAGGATGAGGTACCTCTTGTGCGGAAGAGGTGGGTTCCTAAGGCTGCTTGGGACCTTGATTTAGAACAAGTTGCATCGAGAGCAGCAGTTGGCCCCTCCGGCCAAGGTAATCCATACCCTTATAAGGAATTAGATAGGGTTGTTGCTGACTTTAGGCTAGTTAGATTTAACCCAAATCAACTCATCCACTGCCACCCTAATAATACAGACCGTAATATTACCCTACTCCAGTGCGTGGATCACTTAGTGTTGCGCCATGATATGAGTTACCGTAGAGGTAATATTGTCGTAGATAATACCTCAACCTTTAGGTCAGCCATTTTTGAGGAGTATGGGCCCAATCATAGGTCGTGGCCCTCTTTGCTCTAGGGCACCTTTGCCCTTGGATTTAGGCAATATGTAGACAAGTCTAGCCCCGAGGTCGAACCTGAGCCCAAACCTCATATAATCCAAGAAATTCTAGACTTAGATTCCCCTTCTCCTCCAGTAATCCCAAGGTCGAAGGTCATGATAATAGACTCCTTCCCCAGCCCGGAGGGTGGTCCTTCATTTATTTCTTTTGTGTGAGTTTCCGACTTTACTTATGATTTAACTCCCTTCTTATTATTTTCGGGTGAAGAGATGGAATGATCCGGAGCTCCTGACCTCCATACAGCTTTCTAGGGAGGAAAGTCCGGCTCGGGTCCTATCCTAAAGAAGCCCCGTTTTACAAAGAAAACCCCCCTGCGGCAAGAAACACCTCCAAATCCTCTGCTAAGGGGAAAGGCGCGAGCTCAACCGCTCTGGCGTCTACCGTGAAGGAGAAGAGGATTCCTCCTTCACCTCCTCCTCCTCCTCGGTTCGCACCTGCTTGGTATCAGGTAATACAAGCTGATCCCCCAGCTCCTCCTGTCTCTGCTGCAACTGTGCGCATCCCAGTTGATCCCCAGGACCTGGAGAAGATCCGCGATGCCTTTCGGGGAATCATCTAGGAGACAGCGAGCCACATGGTGGGGCATGCTTATAAAGCCAACCTGAGGGATCTGAGGACGATAGAAAAGCAGAGCCCAGAGAACATCCTGGAGTCAGCCTTAGGGATGACCCTCACAGTAAGATATCATTCCTTAGGGAAAAAAATTTCTTTTCATCTTGCCAAAGTATACATTTAACTTGTTTTTTTTATTTTGTAGTCTGCCTTGGCTCAACACTATAGTATAGGCCGAGCTAGGGTTAGAAATGATGAACTCTAAGCTGAGCTCCAAACCGCCAAGACCGCCTAACTGCTGCTCAAGTAGGTGAGCAGGTCGCCAAAGCTGCCGTTGCAGTTGCTCAAAAGGGCAAGTACAATGCCAAGTTCCCCCTTGCATCATCTCAAGAAAGCGAGCAGGTTGCAAAGATAGCCTTGGCTACTCTTCAAGTCGAGGTTGCTGAGGCCAAAGCAAAGCAGCTAAAAGCTGAGTCTGCGGTTAAAGAAGAGAAAGCGGCCTCACTGTCCGCCATGGAAGACACGTTGTATCATTACTGGGCTTTTAACCAGGATGGCAACTTTTCTTTCATGGCCCCCAAGCTGTGGGATCCATACCTTGAAAAATTCAAGGCCCAGATCTTGCAAGAGCCGTTGGAGACAGGGGATGCCTCTACAGCGAGCGAGTAGGAGATCGAGGAGGGGCTTAATGAAGCCTTCGTTGTTTTACTCTTTCCTTCCTTTTTTTTATGTTTGTAAACAATTTCCCTTGGGCTTAGTTCGAGGTTTTTTTTCTCCTCGGGACAACTTGAATTTCAATTCATATATCTAACTTTTAATCTATTTGTCTTTTCCTTGATCATCTCTCATGTTTATGCTTTCTTAGACTTGCACATTCGAGATTTTAGGAATCAATTTTTAGATCGGGATAGATATTTTGAGTTTGGTTATATCCAAATTTAATGTGTTGATTTGTATCATACCTCTTAAGTGTCAGGCCTTGGACCTGGTTGTATCCAGGATTTGAAATATTTTAAACTTAGTTCGTGTTAGGTTTATTGACATCTCGATCTTCTAAAAAAAAATCCATTGAATATTCAATTTTGCTAACTTCTAAGTTTTGTATCTGGTTGTATCCAGGATTTTAAATGATTTGAACTTAGTTCGTGCTAGGTTTATTAACACCCCGAGCTCTTAGAAAGCCGACGGATAATCAATTTTCCAAGCTTCTAAGTTTCTAACCTGGTTGTATCCAGGATAGTTTTATACCTGGTTGTATCCATGATTTTAAGTAGATCCACCTTGGGTTATATGCCCCCCAAGTAACCAGAATGTAAAGACTTTCTTGGTTGCTTTTACAAACATCAATACACGAGCTAACTGATAAATAACCTTATAAAGAAAACTTATTTAAAAACACGCTAACAAGAAAAATTATACAATAATCCCCTGTTATTTAATTAAACGGCTTTTATAACTAAGCCTTACATAAGTGGTTGGTAATACTTCCTCAAGTGCCTGGCGTTCCAGGTTCGTGGGACTGCTTCTCCACTAAGCCGAGCTAATTTGAAAGTTCCCTCACGCAAAGCTTCCACCATCTGATAAGGTCCTTCCCAATTCAGGCCTAAAGCGTCGTCCTTAGGATCCTTGTTTTCCAAAAAGACCCTTCAAAGAACTAGGTCGCCCAATCCAAAACTACGTCTTTTGACCTTAGAATTAAAATAACGAGTGATTTTCTGTTGATAGTGCGCAAGCTGTAACTGTGAATCCTCTCCCTTTTCATCAATCAGGTCGAGAGACACATTAAGTAACTCATCATTCCGCTCCTGTCTGAATGTCCTTAGTCTGTGCTTGGCTACCTTTGCTTCGACGGGAAGGACGGCCTCACTTCCGAAGGTCAAGGAGAAAGGAGTATGTCCCGTGGAAGTCTTGTGGGAAGTTTGGTATGCCTAAAGTACTTGCGGGAGGTGCTCGGCCATACTCCTTTGGCCTCATCTAACCTTTTCTTAAGGCTCGCCTTTAGGGTCTTATTCACAGCCTTGACCTGTCCATTGGCCTGTGGATATGCAACCGAAGAAAAACTGTTAATAACTCCGTTCTTTTCACAGAAATCAGCCCGGAGGTGTCCTCACGAATATGGCTATATCTCCTCCTGTTATCGGAGGAGGATTTTCCTGATTCACATGAGCTTCGACTTGATTCACTGGAGCTGACAAAGTGTTTTGTCCAGTGGGCTGACTGGGAGCTGCTCGATTCCGGGCATACTGAGCCAAAGGTCCTGCCCTGATGAGAGTCTCGATCTCATCCTTTAGGTGTCTGTAGTCATCATTATTATGACCGATATCATTGTGGAATTGACAGAATTTCGAAGGATCTCTCTTCGCCCTTTGATTCTTTAACGGTTCTGGTTTCTTCCACAGAAGGCGAGCATAATTTTCCAAGAAGATGCGTTCTCTAGTATCTGTGAGATCAGTATATGTTGTGTAGACCGTTTTAAATTTCTCCACGGACTTGTTTTTCTTTATTCCATCTTGGTCGCCCTCACCATTTCCCTTTCTCTTATCATTTCCCCTTTGTTTTTTATGGGCAATGGTTTGAGCCGTAGCTGCTACATCTGTTACCGCTCCAATAGGCTGGACAGGGACTTAGCTAGTTCCTGCGATGGAAGCTCGCGCCTCTTCTAGGTTAACCCACCTTTGAGCTCGGTTCAAGAACTAATCCACAGTACGAACTCCTTTCCTCTATAGCTCTTGATGCAGGTCACCTCCAACAAGGATCCCCATCCTCATTGCTATGAGCTTAGAACTCTCGTCGGCGTCTCTAGCCCGCACAGCAACATTGGCGAACCTACTTAGGTATGCTTTCAACGGTTCACTGGGCTACTGCTTTACATTTACCAAAGAGTCAACCTTAATTCGAGCTGCTTGAAAATCCATGAATGCTCTCTTGAAATTGGCAGAAAAACTCTTCTACGAGCTGATTGAATGCCTCTTGTACTGTTTGAACCACTACCTAGTTGGCCCAATCAGAGTCGAGGGGAATATTAGGCATCATAGCTCGGGCCCGATGTTGTGGGCCATCATCATGGTGTTGAACATCCCAAGTGGTCAGATGGATCTCCATCTCCGTGAAACTTTGACAAATGTGGCATCCTGAAACCCTGTGGATATGCATTCGCTACAATATTTGGGGCGAAAAGCTCGGGCTCATCCTCTGAATCGCACTCATCTTTCTCTTTTTTTGACAGGAGCCTTTTCATTAGCTTCTCCATCTGAGTTAACCTTTCGAGGGTTGGGTCCTTGGTTCCTTGGTTATTCTGGGGCTATTCAACATCTCCCGTCCCATCGTACGCGTTCGGCAGGTTGTAGTCCCTCCAAGTTCGAGCTTGGTTTTGTGGGACATTCCCGTTATCACATACTTTTGAAGGACCTCCCCCTTGGCGAGTATAACTAACTCCTTCATTTTGGGATGAATTTCTTATCTGTGAGTTTAGGAGATCTCACAGATCAGGCTATGGATCGAACCGAGGACTCTAAGCCGAACTCAGGTGATTTCTCATATCAGTTTCAGACCTGCCACTTCGATGGCTTTCCGTCCAATAACTTCAATTAGCGAAGCTCACTGCTCGCGGCTGAGGCTGAGGATCTGGATTATTGACACGTGTCTGTGGGACATAAGTAGGGGCAGGTGGAGGAGGATTTCTCCTGTATCCCCATAAGCAAGAATGTCCTGTGCAGAACGAGGCGGTGTTGGATGTCTTATGGGTGATGAGGGATGCACTAGCGAGGCAATTCTTGTCCCATCAGGGCGAACTAAATTAGCCCACGGTCGCTCTTCTCCACCATTTCTAGCTCTTTGTGTCTGGCGATTCGATCATGACATAGGAGGGTTGGTCAGAACATTTTGTCTCTGTGAGCCTGCTTTGGCTCCTCCTCATGGGTTGCCATGGGTATTCCCAGGCACGTGTGATAGTGATACCGAACTTGGGGTCGCGGTTCTAACCGATCAACTGACCTGCCGATGACCCCTGGGAGGGCCACTAGGCTGAGCATTTTGGCGATCTCGCGCTGTGGGCACAGAACTTGGGGTGGCAATTCTGACTGACCGACTTGGTTTGGATCGGTTATTCCTGTGGGACTTATGAGACCCACTTTGCCTCTTTTCGACATTAACGTCGGTTGCAAGAGGGGGTAACCAAGCCAAAACCTCCTTGATTTGCCTGTTTGCCTTAGCAAAATGGCTCCTAAACTGTATCTTTTCTAGTTCTACTACAGTTAAGTAGTCTGGGTTTGGATTCAACGGCAATGACGCCAAACTCCAACTATCGTTGTGGCCCACTGGTTTCTTTCCCGATCGTTGTTGAACTTCAGGGCCGTGCTCATTTAAAACAGCGGTATGGTGGGCCCCCTGCCCACCAGGCTGTTCCATCTCATTGTCGTGCATCGAGCAAGTGACCACCATGATGAGATTTGATTGGGATTTTGATGAAAGCACTAATTTTCTTCTCAATGAAAGCACCAAATTGTTGATGCGGTTTTTCACCAACAGTGAATTAAGAAAATAACAAGGTTGAATTAGTGCTTGATGATAAACCGAAGTAAGAAAATAACTCTCAACAACACTGATATTTTTACGTGGTTCGGTGGTTAAAATTCACCTATTCCACGAGCCTATATTATTACTGCTTTTCTCCCTCTATTTTGACAGAGTTTCGATATTACAGAATAATCCTCTCCTTTCCTGTCCAATATTCTCAGTATTTATAGACAAACTCCTTGGACAGGTTTGGGTAACCGTGTGAGTCAATCACGAATTTACACATTTATTACATTTAATATGAAATATTCCCATTTATACTAGGACATGATCTGATCATGAAATAAATAGGCTCCTCATATCTGGGACATTAAATATCATAGGCTGGCCATAAACAATTGTATACAGTATCCGAGTCTTCGGGGATCTGCAGATACGCCATATCTTCAAATTACCCCAAGCTAGATATACCGTCGAGCTTGTACTGAGGAGGTCATGCCTTATAAATATTATAAGCTTGTGCTTATCAATTTATGCATCCCTAGCTCATACAACCATCATGAAAATCGTGTTGTCTATATGGAAAATACATGGACTCCTTGGCTAATTCTTCCGTGCATTTATTTGCTAGCTGTACACGATCTTAGTGAAAGACCCGTGCTGAAATTAGGATACACAATTATAAAGACCAAGGATGGCAAGAAATTCAAATGGGGAATGAGCATAGATCCTAGGTGATGGACAAGCGCAATATGGATCTCTTCTTCACATCCGGAAAGAAAGTTGTACTTACAAAGGTGTTGTATATTTGTTCTGGATATGAATAGAAATCTTATAAGTGGAAACTTGTTAAGTGAATCTAGCATCAAAGCGGTGTTTGAGTCTGGTCACTAATTTTGTCCAAAAGAAATTACTTTGTGGGAAAGGGGCATGTTTGTGATGGTATGATCTGCTATGATTGGTTAAATACAAAGATAAGTGTTAAAATACAAGCAAAGTATAAACACTTAGTAAATTTGAGCTTCAATTGTAGGCACTTTAAAAATGTGTTTTTGGGTCCAAAGTGATGCATGGAGGTATCTAAGGGTTCCCAAAACTTTTGTCAGCATTTGGAGCAATTTTTGGACCTTTAGAAGTGTCCAAAAACAGCGAGGGTGGTGCTGCGTTGCCACACAAGTGGCGTAGCATCGCCTGATGCTTAGGGTTTCAAGAAACCCTAACAGGCGATGCATTGCCTGCATGTAGGCAACGTATCGCCTGGCAAATGATACATCGCCTACATGTAGGCGATGCATCACCTACTGTAGTACATACAAGTTACGTGAAATGCTCTTAATGACGTGTTTTACAAGTCTAATCCTATTAGTTAGACCTAATGACGGTGCCTACACTATATAAGGGTCAAATAGTGTTTTGGAAGACTTGATCACTCTCTCCAATATCTCTCTACCCCCTCTCTCTCTCTAGCTCCAAGAATCTCTAGTTTTCTCCAAGAACTCTCAATGAAAGTGCTTGACTTTGAGAGCTTAAGGCCTGTTAAATCTCAATCCTTATTTCCTCTTATAAAAGGCCTCAAATATCTATGGTGGCTAGGAAATACAGTATTAGGACAGCGTTTTGCAATGTGTATAAGCCTTGGTTTTTTGTTTTTTGCTTTGTTCAAAGGGTTTGCTCAAGGTGGTGATTTTTCCTAGGGTTTTTTGAAGCTTCATCAAAGTTGAAGAAGACCATTAATCTACTTGGGCTTGCAAGTTCTTTCTTAATCTTTATTTAGTCTCTGTCAATCCTTTTTTTTGTAGAATCAAATTTTTTTAGGTGGCGTTATCTCACTCTCCCCAACATTCTAATACTCTATAATTTGAGATAACATATCATGGAAGAATCTAACTCATTTTCGGCATTGAAATTCATGACTCAAGACTTTGTAAGATTGGATAGGTTTGATGGGACTAACTTTGTTCGTTGGCAAGACAAGATTAGATTCTTGCTCACCACTTTGAAAGTTTTCTATGTCTTTGATAAAGACCTAAAATGAAACTTCCTCCTAATCCAGGACCGTTACACTGTGTACTTTAAATTGTGTCAGACTTGCTAATCAGGTCATTTTTCTTAGAACGTGTAACTATGGTTAATGTCAAGGGTTAGGGTTAAAAAAATTGGTCAAAGGAACTGTGGACTTTTATTTAAAAAGTTTCATACATTCGTGGGATCCCAAAATATTAGAACCAAATTCTTAAAGAAGTATAGGTATATCAACAATTACATCCATCCAACCTAAGCGGCATAAATAGGGATACAACCCTAGTTCCTCTGAGATATCCTCGGTCATGGTGATCGAGCAGTCGCATATGTACACGCTGCCACCAAAGCTCTCCAACTCATGGCTAGTCAAGTTTTTCCTTCCCCTTATCTACACCACAAAGCACCCGTGAGCCAAGGCTCAGCAAGAAAACTATACATGTGCATAAACGAAACAATACAGATTCCCAGATACTTATCTAGCATGTCCAGGAATAATAACCTACACATACAGTCATTCAGTTACAAACAAATGATCATTGGACCAATTTGGGGCTGTTGCCCTGAACAGTTGACCATAGAGCCAACCCCGGGGCCTATGCCCTAGGTATGTGACCATAGAGTCACCTGAAGCCCTCGCCCTTAGCTCTGAGTAACTATCCATAGAGATAGCCAATACCTTTGGTATTCCAACGACCACAGGGTCGGCCAACGTAATAGTACGTTGCTGATTTAGGCCTAAGCCTTTTGACCAGTGCGCTTTTGTTGTCCTTGACTAATAAGTCAATCCCGTATCCAGGTATTCAACAAAACAAGTACGCATGCATGTTAATCACATAACACGATCGAGTAACCGTACTCATAATACTAATCATACCTACTTAATGGGGCCTGAGGCCCTAACCACAGAATCCATGCAACAAACATGAAACACTTAAGCAGGTATAGAATATTCAAGTCGAAGCAATCAACATGTGAAACAATAGCTTAAACATAAACGTTCTCAGGGGCCCAAGCCCTAATCATAATTATTGATAACAGTTAGGCCAAGCCCTGATCACATATAACACGTATTGGGTGTAGTTTTCTTATCTCAGGTCCGAGTATAGCGTAAAATAAGGACGACCCTCGAGCACGATCCTGATTCTAAGCCCCTAGCAATAACCTAGTCACAACCATTATATAGGATTCCATCAATAATGAGAAAATAAAGGCTTCTGGACCGAGTCCTAGCCTCCGGGGCCTTGAATTCCACTAAACTGGGTAATGGAATCGATCTTGAGGCCTCAGGAAAAGGTTCCCGTCATTAAAAACTCCCCAAGGCCAAAACTGCCCAGGTGGGCTGCAACCTGCCCTTGAGGGTCGCGGTGCGACCCTCTAATCTGAGGCCCTTTCCTTTTTCCAAAGGGATGCAGGCCACAACCTGCCCAAGAGGACCACGGAGTGCCTCCCGGACAGAGGCCTCCCAGGGCCCTAGGTTCAGCTGAGTCACAGCCCCTCAAGAACAGAGTCGCGACTTGGCCCTGCGAACCCATATTTTCCTCATTTTCCAACAGCCAAATTCAACCCAAACTAACCCAATTTCACCCCCCAAACCATAATTCAATCACCACAATAGTTCTAACATCTTCCCAGCAGCAAACCCAACAAAAATCTAGTTATAAAATTCATCAAAATACCAAATTCAACTCTTCAGCTATAAAGCTCAAGAACAGTTATGATTTCTAACATAATTCAGTTAACACAGAGATTAAATCGTTACCTTAGTCGCGAATGATAATCCCCTAGCCACAAGCTATCCAAACTCTAATCTCGAGTCTTCAATTCCTTAGTTTTCCAGCCACAATCCTCTAGATTCCTCAAAAACTAGCTTGAGGAAGTTTAGAGAGAAAGAGAGTGAGGTGAGAGAGTGAGCCGGATCAGTGAGGAGTGTTTTAGTGTTTGTATTTTGTTTCCTTAAGGCTTAAGTGACTTAAGCTAACCCCAAGGCTCGGGGTACCAAAAAAAGTCCCCCAGGGCAAAATGGTCAAATTCCCCGATATTCCCTCCTAAACTCAGTAACTCCAAATATATCCCCAATTTTTCAATATCATTACCCGATAACCCTATTAAATGCCAAATACCCAAAATACTCATTGACTCGCCCTAAGTCAGGTATTGGGTCCTGTTGTGACTTTCCCACTAACTTGCTCCCTAGGATCGTCTCGTGCCGAGTAACTCAAATAAACCCACATAATAATGTGGTCTCACACATATATCACATATATGCACATATATATATATATACAATTATGCCCATAATAGGCCAAGTTACGAAAGTTTCCCTTCTAATAAGAAACAGTCCCACATGCATATTTAATACCCCTAAACATGCACCACTAGTTATCATATAACTCACATAATCACAAGCAAATATATCAAATAAACATTGTAACGCCCTGGATAACCAAGACCGTTACACTGTGTTTAAAACAGTGCAGGACTTGCTAATCAAGTCATTTAAACAAAAATGTGATCTTAAAGTCATAAACAAATTAGGTTTAAAATATTTTGGTCATAAACGGATAATTTTAATTAAAAAATAAATATTTAGTACATGGGATCCCAAAAATAGGGTTTAAAGGAAAGATTTACAAAATTTTCAAACGTTATATACAATCAAGGCCAGTCTAATGGAAAAATACACATTTTAGATTTTTCATCCCTGTACAAGCCCTCATTCGTGGCGGACGAGCAGTTGAGAATGTACACCTCGCCCCCAGAGCTCTCCAACTCATGGTTGAACCATCTTATCCTTGCCATTACTTGCACCACGTAGCACCTGTGAGCCGAGGCCCAGCAAGAAAACTATATAGCTTTGCATAAACAATTCATACAATCAAATGATTCATAAGATATTAACCAGATATTTAGCTGGCCATAACAGGCACAAAATCAGTGAGGACAAACAAAGAATTGCTAGTCTATCATCCAGATATTCAACAAGCCATCAACATCAAATTAATAACAATAAACACATTCATAATCAACAGTTTAACAAAATCATCATAAAATACCCAGGGTCGACACCCTTAGGTCGTACCCTTTATTTAACCCACTGTCTTCGGCTCATTTAGGCCAAGCCCAGTGTTTAACCCACTGACTCAGGCCCGCTTAAGCCGAGCTCAGTGATTATTAAGCTGTCCTCAGCTACTAATGGTCGAGCCACGCCCTGTGCGTAAATATCAATTTTAGCACTCTTAGGTCGTTTATTTCATGCTCACATGGCATATCATAATCATACAACAATTGTATTCAGATATAGGGAGCCCTTAGTCCCATTAAAGCCACACAAAAGGGTGCAATTTTCTTACCTTTAATTTCCGAGCGGTGAAGGTGAAATGGTTTCGAGCACGATCCTTAGCTTTGAGTATTGGCGATAAACCTAGTCGTAATCCATAAATTTTACTTCAATGAGTTTAAACTCCAAAGAACAATCCCGAGACCAAACTCGCGCTCTCGGGACCTCTAATTCCACCAAACGAAGTGGTGAAACCGTCCCCCGGGAGCAAAAACCCTAAAAAGTACCCAAGATCCAGGTTTTGGAAGCTGAGTAGCGCTACCAGATGGGCGCTACAGCACTAGAGTCAGAAACTCAAGCCCCCCAGAAACGCATCCTAGCGCTGTAGCGCTCCCAACCTAGCGCTACAACGCTAGCACCAAAAATAAAAACTTTTGGGTTTCTCTTCCCGAACTTTCCCGAGCCAAAGCGTTAAAAATCCACTCCAATCATCCATCAAACACAACATTGAGTCCATAAATCACTATATATCATCCTAAACAACCTAATAACACCCAAAACCTAGCTAAGAACCTCACCAACCACAAACATCAAAACTGGGCTTGAAGCTCAAGAACACCAACTGAAAACCAGAAAACCCAGAACATTCAAGGGCTAGAAATCATTACCTCAAAGAGAAATTCGACCCTAGGATGCCCCCAATACCACTCCAAGCTTTAGCACTCAAAGTCCCAAGCTCAAGTTCATCACAACTTCTTCCCAAATTTTGAAATCCTAGGTGTGGATGGCTGCAACTCCTTCTTTAAATTGATCCCACTCTTTACTTCTCTCAAAACCAGCTCTCTAGACCTATGCTCTGTTTCTTCAGCAAATTCAAAGCCCCAACACAAGAGGGAGAGAAACGTGAGTGATGAGAGAGAGAGAGAGAGCTAAGAGACTTTTATTTGTTTCTTTTCTTTCTTTAGATTATTCTATAACTTTTTGTATTATTCTAACAAAACAGAGTATATCCTCCACAGCCAAATGACACACTTTCCCCTCAACCATTTAAATCTCTCAAGGGTGCCCAAAGGGTAATTTGGTCATTTTGCTCCCAGTTCCTTCTAATTCCTCGAGTGTTCCTATTATTTACCACTTAAATCCCATCATCTAGTTAATTACCAATTGTTTACCCAATGTCTAATAATCTTGTTATATTTTCTAAATTTTCTGAAAATACCCCAGGCTCCCCCGAGCCGGGTATAAATCCCTGTTGTGACTATTTCTCCAATCTGCTCACTAGGACTGTCTCAAGCCATATGCTGCAAATATATCCACATAATAATGTGGTCTCAACAATTTATCACATATAATTACATTTATGCCATCTACGGGCCAAAATTACAAATATGCCCTTATAAGCAAAACGAAGGCCCACATGCATATTTAATACTCATAAGCATGCACTTAATCATCTCCACATAATCATATAGTCATGCATCCCACACAATCGTGCATTAAATCATTTATTGACATAAATACCAATTATGCCCTCCCAGCACACTAATCAAGGCCCTTAAGCCTTATTAGCAATTTTGGGTCGTCACAACTATCCCATCCTTATATCAATTTCGTCCTCAAAATTTATTCGAACACATCAGGTAATAAATCTCATACCCCTAACCATAACTCCAGAGTCTAATTCTTTACCTTTAATCCTCCAATAACACTCTTACTAGAGTGACAATCTTGTTCCATAAGATCTTATCTATAACTATAATCTCATTAACCTTTCCTTACCCAACAATTCTGCTGAAACCCCAGGGTCTGCTTATCTCATCAACGGCCATTTTCTCGTCTAGTCATTGGCACCAGTAATACCCATAAGCCACCACCCACGCCAGGGTAAGGCTAACTTGTAGGCCTTTTGTAACGTCCTGCGTTTCGAGTACCTCGAAACGACTCAGGTCGGGATTGTTCTCCCCGAGTTAAGAATATTATTTTAAATAATATTATATTTGTTTGGAATTTATTTCCATGAGCTATTTCTAGACAAATTATGAATTTTGTGTTTAAAAGTCAAGATAAGACTTTCGGTCTTGGACCGACACAAAAACCTTGATCGGGTAAAAATCTCAGAAAATAAAATGAAAACTATGGTAAATATATTTTGGGCATAAAATACATTCATAAAAATTAAATTTTAGTCAAAAATAATAAACCTAAGGGAAAATGGAAATTTTAGGGCATTTTGTGTTAAATGCTTAATTTTACCGAATTGGGGATTTTTTTTTCCATGAATTGACCTTAGGTTAAAATTTATTGTGTGATTAATTAAATTAAATGTAAGAGACGTTTCATTTAATTATTATGTGTTAAGTTTTGTTTTTAAAACTCAATAAGAGTGAAAAAGGTTATAGGAAGTCAAGTTGGATTTTTCTTCTTAGGAAATATTTACTAACCTTTATATATAAAAAAAAATATGATCACATATATAAAATAAGTGGTGGTCGGCCATGTGACAATTTAAATATAAGGGTTAAGGCATCAAGTGGATGGTAAAAACACTCAAGTGTTTAGATATTTTTTTTTTAGTTGATATGATCTTCTAACCCTCCCCAACCGACCCCACTCTCTCTCACTTTCACTCTCATCTTTTTTGAAAACTCTCTCTCAAGTTTTCTCTCCTTCTTCAACCTCAAGAACACTAAGAAGGCTTGGAAGCATTAAGCTTTGGTCTAGGAAGGGTTTCCCTAAGGTAAAGTTTCAAAAAACTTGACTTTGTAAAGTTTTTAACCATAGGTCTTTCAATAGCTAGCTATCTATGTTGTTGGGGGTAGTTTTTTAACGTATTGAAAGAGTTTTGAAGGACTCAAATCTATTAGGAACATCAAAAACCTAGAGCAAGAACAACAAGAGGTAAAAAGTTTACTTTTTATGGTTGTTATTGTATGGTTTTTATTTTTAAGCATTATTTTGTATATTTAATGCTTCAAGTTTCTTATTGGTGATGTAATAAGGCTATGGTAGTTGCTCTATAATTTTTATGATGCTTGTGTGTTGATTTTTGAAGATAGGGACCAAAATCCTTAAGGGTTTTGGTGAGAACCCTAAAACAAAATACAAGATTTGAGCTGTGACTTCCAAGGGGTCAAGAATCCACTGTATATTGATTTTGTAAATTTTAAATTATACTGTGATGTTTTTGAGATTGAGTACATGAATTTGAGTTTTTGAAACACTAAAAAATGTTTAAAAATGAGTGAGTTATTCTATTTCAAAGTTTAGGTAAAAAACTATTTTTTCGTATTCTTAATTTCGGGACCAAGTTTGGATAGCCACTGTATAGGGAAAATAAACCCAGGTTTTTCTAACATTTGGTGGACATATTCTTGGCATAACATAGTATTCCACTGTAAAATTTGGTAACAAAATACTGAACGGTTTGAAAGTTATTAAGTACCAAAGTTTTGAAAAATTAAGGACTTGAAAATAAGGTCATTTTTACCTCATTGTTGGAAAATAATTTCACCAATCACAAATGCTCCTTTTGACCTAAGATTTTACAAATACTTAAATGGCATACAAAAAATGGAATTGGAAAATTTTGGTAACAATTGGGTAAGTAAATTTCAAGTTATAACCTAACAAAATATGTAGTAAAAAATATAAAAAAAATAGGGTTTTCACACTTAGTGTAAAAATGAGATTTTGGAACTTAAGTTAAAAAGTAAAATTTTGTTTATTGCAAGATAAAAACTTGGTAAGTCTTGAAAACATATTTTGACCTAAAATACCACTTTGAGTTTAGTGATAATTATTTTTATTAAAGAATTTTTATTCTTTCTAAAAATAAAAGAATTTATATATTAATAAGTTAATAAATTAAAAGAAGGTTTAAAACCCTATATTTTGAGAAAATAATTAAGTGAATTATTATTTTAGTAAGTAAACTTGATTAATTGACTTCGGAAAATTAACTAATCAAGATAAGAAATTTTTAACGGTTTTCCTAATTAAGTTAAAATTAGGCTATTTTCTTAAAACGGTTTTTAGAGATTAAAACCTTAAGAAAAATAAAAGTAAAATTAAGAGTTTATTTTCTTGAAAAATAATTAAGGAATTTAATTAGTATTTTCTGGATATAATACCGGCTAAAATCATCCATATATTTAACCGACTTGTTGAACGTACGGGTTAATAGCGATACTTTTAAAGAATAAGATTTTAGCGAATTGTGGGAAAATACTATTGTGATACCTGAGCCTAGGTATCGAGACCATAGGATAGGTCTCCCCGAGACTTAGGGTTTAGTCTCAAATATTTTTGTATGACTTTCCTTAATGGATTTAAAACCAAATAAGGATCTTTAATCCTTACAAGTGATTTTAAAAATGACCAAACTGCCCAAAATAATAATAATGAATTATGAAGTGCCATAATTAATCCGAGTATACTGTATGGATAATTACAGTATTGGCTAAGCATAACTGGACTATATATTGGAGGGTGAAATCCTGCTGAGAGCTAAGGACTCCAAGTAAGTCAACTTCTATTGTGTGGCTACAACATGAAACAACTATTGTATTGTATGTTAGTATAGAGACACATGCACATATATACACTGTCGTAAAAAGTTTTTGTTGATGCTCATAATCTCATCAAGAGAAAATATAAGGCCGAAGCAGAGCCCCAAGGCCATCATCTCGCGAGGCCATCAAATGGGTGAGGCCGTCCCTTCTCGCGAGGCCATCAAATGGGTGAGGCCATCCCTTCTCGCAAGGTCGTCTCATCTCGCGAGGCCGTCCCTTCTCGCGAGGCCATCAAATGGGCGAGGCCCTCCATTCTCGCGAGGCCATCAAACGGGCGAGGCCATCATATGGGCGAGGCTGTCCCATCTCGCGAGGCCAACATTCCGCGAGGCCCTCCTGTCTCGCGAGGCCAACATTCCGCGAGGCCCTCCTGTCTCGCGAGGCCAACATTCCGCGAGGCCCTCCTGTCTCGCGAGGCCACCGTTCCGCGAAGCCCTCTCGTCTCGCGAGGCCACCAATCCGCGAAGCCCTCCCGTCTCGCGAGGCCACCGATCCGCGAGGCCACCCCGTCTCGCGAGGCCACCATTCCGCGAGGCCCTTGGGCCACTCCCACCATGCCCATGCGCGAGGCCGAGGAAGGCTGCAAGGCCGTCAATGGCCCCCCATGCGCGAGGCCGAGGGAGGCTGCGAGGCCGTCTATGGCGCCCCATGCGCGAGGCTGTCGATGGCGCCCCATGCGCGAGGCCGAGGAAGACTGCGAGGCCGTCAATGGCACCCCATGCGCGAGGCCGCGCAAGGTCCCACGCGCGCACGCCCCGGGAGGTCCATCAGCCCACCATCTTCTCAGGAGGCCGACACCCCGTCACTTGACACGTATGGGCCCAAGACCCCTACTCAACGCCACGGCCAGCACGGGCACCAAGGATCCCCTTTCTTACACCTCGAAGTCCCTATGCTTAGGAGATCCAGTACGAGTCGAATGAGACATATTTGTACGAACAAGTACTAAGTACGGATACCAGTGCCAGTGAGATTGCTGGGGTAAGGATCATGGTCCGTACGTCTACGGCCATAGGTCAGAGCCAACACCACTACCTCCTGCGCCAATACGCCTGCCACCACACATCAGACATGGGTACAGACAAGTAGTGGAGACATCCTCCTGACACCTGCTCCTGTACGGGATGTACAACCACAACCTCTGAAGCCACTCCCCTAATACAGTACGTATGTACCACTTGGTCCCCTGGACCACTATGTACCTAAGGCCATTAGAGCCTACTATAAAATGAACTCCAAGGCCACCTGAAAGGGGGTTGGAAATTTGACTGTAGCAGAGCCTTAAGTGTGAATGAAAGATTGATTTCTCCATTATTGTGCCATCATTGTTCTCGAGTTTTTGTTCAAGCTTTTACTGTTTTCTAATTAGCAATCTTGATTTGATAATTTTTCCAACATAACTTCGTTGACGAGTTCTTACCGTCAACAGTTTGGCACCGTCTGTGGGAACGTTAGTTTCAAGCTACTGTTCCACCATTGTTTCTGACAAGAAGAAGATGCCAAGACACTCGAAACGACTGAGGGAGACGCGGGAGGTAGAAGTTCACCTGAACGGAGTCCAGCTGAAGGCCTCCATGAAGGACGCCCCTCCACCCAGGGACGTGGAGCCCCCGAAAGACCCTGAGGTTCACGGAGGAGACAGGGTGGCCTCATCGTCGGCCGCTCCACCTGGAGGGAGTCCTCCCAGAGCACCACCGGTACACGCTGATGAGTTCCCTCCTCCGAAACCGCCGCGGGCACCGAACTCTGGCCAGCAAGACCCGAGCCCTTCTGCCCGTAGGCCTGACAAACACCCCCGGGTCCACTCCGTGAGCTCGAGTTCGAAGTCCCGATTTTACGAAGAGGAGATACGTGAGCTCCACCGTAAAAACCAAAGGTTAGAAACTACCTTGGAAAACATGCAAGAGGTCCTTAACGGCCTACTGCAGGGTAAGTCCAGCATAACCTTGCCTAAGGGAAAGGAGAAAGGCAAGGATGGGGTGGAGACCACTGTGCCAATAGATGATGGAAGAACCCGACATTCAACTAGCAACACCCCCCGCGCGAAGCAACATGATCACCCCGAACCGCCTAAGCAGGCCCAGAAGCCAGCGCCGAGAACCACAGCTGCCCCTCGTCGTGAGGATGAGGTCACCTCCAAAAGAACACCCCCAGACTTGCGAGAGGAGCTCAATAAGAAGAGGGCGGGCAAAGGGACCACACCCCCTGTGGCGCCTCGAGAAGGCAAGGGAAAGGCAGATCTTAGCCCATCCACTCTGAGAGACACCCTCAGCAAAAGGAGGCAGGACCTAGACACGGAGATGCGGAGCTTGCGGAGCTTGCGGAGCTTGCGGAGCAAGATTGTCACCGCGTCGGGTGGCCAGGCCTTTGAGGAAGACTTCGACCATGAGTCACCCTTCGTGCGAGAAATTCAGGCAATCCGGCTCCCTACCAATTTTAAGGAGCCCAATATGACCCCTTACGAAGGGAACACGGATCCAAAATACCACCTGGATGCGTTTAACGATCTCATGAAATTGAGGGGGATTGGAAGTGGTGCCAGATGCCATTGCTTCGCTGTTACTCTGAAAGGACCCACCTACAAATGGTTCAAAAGGCTAAGGCCAGGGTCCATCAGGTCCTGGCAGCAGTTCTCTGACGAGTTCCTCCAGCAGCACCATGCCGTGCGGGACTACACGATGCCAGGTACCAGCTTGGCCAACGTGAAGCAAGGGGAGAAGGAAAGCCTGAAGAGCTACATTCACCGGTTCAATATGGAGGCCGCAAAAGTGGGGAGCCTAACGCGCCGGGAGTTAAAAATGGCCATTACCGCTGGAGTGCTCCCAGGAAGCAAATTGTGGGACAACATGTTAAAGAGGGAAGTCACTGACCTGGATGACTTCTATGAAAGAGCACAGAAGTACATCCGTGTGGAGGATGGCCACGCAAACCTGAAGGCAGGGAAGGAGGAGCCCCACGTGAAGTCCCCAACTAACGACGGGTCGAATGTAGCAAAGAAGAAAAGGACGTACGATGGGCTGAGGGATGACCAGCAGAGGAAGACCAAGCGAGGGGGTGATCATAGGCCAACAGCCTATACTTACTACATAGACCTCACAGATACCAGGGAGCACATTTACCTCACCAATGAAGATCGAGTTCCTTTCAAGAGGCCCCCACCAATGAGAAAGGACCGGTCCAAAAGGGACCCTAGCAGATACTGTCGGTACCACAAGAATACCGGTCATACCACGGCAGAGTGTATCCATTTGAAGGAAGAAATTGAGGAACTCATCTGCAGGGGACATTTGGGCAGGTATGTGCGCAAGGATAACCAGAGGCCAGAAGGAGGAGTGTCCCCGCCGCGGGCACGTGAGGTGGCCCCGGAAGTGCAAGGAGAGGTCAGGACCATCTTTGGAGGACCAGGATTCGGAGGCGATTCTAGGAAGGGACGAGACAGGTATGCCAAGGAGGCCCGACGAAGTCCACCACATTGCGTTTTAAGCTTGGAACAACGCCCCCCGAAGAGCTTCAAGGGCGAGAATGACTCAATAACTTTCACTGAAGAAGATGCGCAGGGGGTGCACTTTCCTCATAATGACCCCCTGGTGCTAACCACCCAGCTAGCTAACATGAGGGTACATCGGGTCATGGTGGATAACGGGAGCTCCGTGGACATCTTGTATCGACAGGCGCTGGAAAAGATGGGGTTGAGCCTCCGTCACCTAAAGCCTTGCACTACGACTTTGTATGGGTTCACGGGAGATTCGATGCAACCCTTGGGGACAATCGAATTGGCCCTCACCATGGGGGAGCAACCCAGGCAAACCACCATAATGGCTAACTTTGTCGTAGTAGATTGCACCTCAGCCTTCAATGCGGTATTAGGGAGACCCTCCCTGAGAGAATTGAAGGCGATAACTTCAGTGTATCACCTGGCCATGAAATTCCCTACCCCTGGGGGAGTAGCATGTGTGAAAGGGGAGCAGAAGGAAGCGAGGGAATGCTATAACATGTCCCTCCGCGCAGCCACCAAACCATCCATGTCAATGACGATGGCTGTGCATGAAGGAGCGACTCACACAAGTTAGATCCGCACAAGATGGGACAGGCTACGGAGCCTTTCGAGAAGTGCAACCAGCAAGGCTTCGGCTCTTAATGCCAAAAGAACCTATGTTTAGCTTGTTCTTCGTTATTTTAGTAAGAATCAAAGAGGCTGCCCTAGGTAGCCTCCTAGTCAGATGTAACCCCCCCCCCCCCTTTTTTATTTTCAAAGTTAGATGTAAACCGCGTTCTATGAATGAAACCGTTTGCTACTTCCTGTGTTTATTTTCTTCGTTGCACGAGCATCAGCCAAAGTGCCTGCCAAAATAAATTTCACCAAGCACTTGGGGGGCAGGACAGGGGGCAAGAACATGCAGCCAGCAAAAGGGCTCCTAAAAAGGGACCCTCTAACGGAGGATCCTAAAAAGGACCCCTTGCCCTCCTAACTCCTAAAAAAGGACCCTCTAACGGAGGATCCTAAAGAGGACCCCTTGCCCTCCTAACTCCTAAAAAGGGACCCTCTAACGGAGGATCCTAAAAAGGACCCCTTGCCTTCCTGACTCCTAAGGGAGATCCTCTACCAAGAGGATCCTCAAAAAGGACCCTCCATCAGGAGGACCCCAAAAAGGACCCTTCAACAGGGATCCCAGGGGGACCCCCTATATGAGGGCCTTAAGCGAAGTCTTTACAAGACAGCTCCTGAGATCACAAGGATTAGCTACCCGTGTGAATATCAAGGAAGCCTTAGGGACTCACAAAAAAAATATATATATATGGTATCGATGATAATAAGTCTAGAGCGGCCACCAAGCCGTCTAGCCAATAATAAGTCTAGCCATTATATGGTGACGACAATAATAAGTCTAGAGCGGCCACCAAGCCGCCTAGCCAAAAAGGGTCCCCAAGGAGACCCTTGTAAAAATAGTACTATGAATAATGACGAGAAGGACGCTTCTCGCAAAGAAATAATAAGCGCGCGCAAGAAAAACATAAAAGGATAGCTAAGACCCAAGGGGTCAAAATATCCTTATAGAAGCCACCAAGAGGCACCAAAAGAGGTCCCAGCGAACCCTCTCACATGGGTTCCAAAGGACCTCCAGCCTGATAAATAAAAGAAGGGAACCAACCAAACCCCATCATACAGGCATAAAAGGGCCTCAAATGCAGTAGAACAAGAAATAAACAGCAACATCATATGTATTCATACATTTAAAAAAAAAAAAGAGTTCTCGAGATAACACAAGGGTTACTAATAGAAAAATAGCGTTGATAACGATGTTACAAAATAAAATAAAAAGGGAGCTAGACTATTTCAAGGTCTCTTGTAGTGGGTACTCCACCAGGCCGCTCGGGCAACGGCCTGTTCGCCAAAAGAGGAGAAGTCGAAGTTGGGATCCTGCCTCCACACATTGTAGAGAGCACGATCTATAGACTTGCGCTCGGTTATGACTCTCTCCGCCTCCAAGGAAGCGTTCCTCTCTTGAGCCGACTATAGTTCAGCCCTAAGGGCCTCAACTTTAGTCTCCAGCTGGGTAACCCTCTCCTGCGACCCAGACGCAGCGGCCTTGGCCCCCCGGAGTTCGCGCTCCAAGCCTTTAGCCTTGCCCCTTAGCTCCTTGATCTGGGCCTTCAGCTTATCCTTCTTCGAGTCCAGCTTGGCATACTTTGTCCGGGCCTTTGACAATTGGGCCTTGGTTGCACTGAGCTCGTTTTCGAGCTCTTGGACCTGGGCCATGAGGTCGTCCCTCTGAGCAGTAGATGCGGAGAGAACGTCGGACGTGTCAGCATACCGAAGAGACACGATGTAGACCTGCGCAAGAAAGTCAATGGTGTCAGCGATAAGTAACAAAAAGAAAAACACATATACACCCATACATAATACTAATCAACGCAAGGTGCAAGACCTCACCCAGACTGCGGCACGCCTTAGCATCTCCCCAAGGTCTGGTTGAGGCACGTTCCCCAGACCCCTCCAGTCGGAGACAGGGAGGCCCGAGGCTATCGGAATGAAACGCTGCGCATAAGATGTGGCCATCCTGGTCACCCAATGTTCCGCCTCCGCACTTGGAGCATCTTGTTGGATAGGAACAGACGACCCGCTCACCGAAGCAGGAGGAGGCGCAGTAAAAGGGAAAAATTGAGACCCTGGTGCATCAGAAGGAAGCTCCGCAAGCCCGACGTAGTCGGCATCCGGCACGCCGAGATCATGAGGGACTTGAGGGAAGGCGTCACCGCCATCACGGCCAGGGGGAGAGTAGCCTCCTGCCGCGGCCTGCGGGTCCAGAGACTGAAAGACCGTGTCCTGGTCATAGGAGTCAAAAGGAGGGCATCCCCCTGGAGACGGGGGGGCATCCTCCATCTCCACCTCAGCCTCACCATCGTGTAGTGATGGCCCAGCCGGCATAGCCATAGCCTTCTTAGACCCAGTGATCGACCACAGGAACTTGGGGTTAGAGACCGGGGACAATTGGTGGCGGGTGAGATTCACCACCGTAAAAAGGACCGCTGCCTTTTTCAGGGCGGAATCCGCAGCAATGAGTTTGCCTATGGCCTCCGCCTCTGACCCAATGACCGAGGGATCAGCAAAGTGCCCTACAAGAATCACGCCGATGTCAGTACAAGCGAGAGTGCAAAACAGTAAGTTCTAATAAGAAAAAGAGAAAGACCAGGATACTTACTAGGGCTGGCGCGGAAGCTTTCTCGAACCGAGAGAGGCCCCTCTACCCAAAAAAAGTCTTGTTTCCAAGGCCCGGTATTGGACACCGAGCCCTCTATTAAGGGGAGCTCACTGTTGGCCTTCTGCAGATAGTAGAAGCTATAAGGTTATACAAGGAATGCACCTCCTGCGCCGTCGGGGCGCGTTGCTCGTTGTCCTTGAACCAAATGAAGAGGCAACTTAAAGTCAACCAACTGTTGGGCGACAGTTGGAGAGGGGCCAAATCAAAATAGTTGAGAACCGCCACGAAGAACAGGTGCAGAGGAATGGTGCCACCCGCCTTCAGAATCTGCTCGCTCAAAGCCAGAAAGCCCGGTTTGGGGCGGTCGGCCCGGCAAGCCTCCTGAGGAACGTGCAGGGCGTATTCTGGAGGAGCTCGGTAATGTTTCACAATTGCCTTCAATTTATTCGGAGACACGTGGGACACTAGGCTGGATGCCAGTAGGGGGCGTCGTCCTCTTCCTGGACGGACACCTGTCTGCGTGCTTTTGACATATCTGCAAAATCAAAAGAAATATGTGAGGGAGAGGCAGAACACTTAATCCTCCATTTTTTCTTTCTAGCAAGAGTTTTCCACCGAGGGAGCGATGGCGGAAGCGCTAAGTTAGGATCAACTGAGACTAGAGGCTGAGGAGAGGAGCTAATAGCCCCATGACCGTCATCAGGCAAAGGGGGAGTGGGAGGTGCTGGCGGAATGTGTCCCTCCATAAATTCTAACTCCCACCGCAATTCAAAAAGGGTCGTCCTAAGACGCGCTATATGGTCACTAAGGCCCAGGGGTGAAAGTCCTCCATCTCCCCTCGACACCGAGTCAATTTCGCTCTCTACCACCCAAATTTTATGCCTAAGATTAGCCATGCACTCGAGGTGGCGAATGCGGGCTTGCCTCAAAGAATCATAGTCCTAGTAAGGGTTGCCCTCAGGGGACTCTGAGTCTGAAGACAGGTCGATAAACTCAGCCCTTGGGGGTATGTCGGACGGGCCCTCACTGGCCATGAAACCACGTCCCAACAGCAAAAAGGGGCTCACGTATAAACGAAGGGAAGGCTACAAAACACAAAGGAATAGGCTTAATACCTCTAGGTGCAAACGCCCTAAATGGACTACTACAGGGTATATATAAAAAAAAAAAAAAAAAAAAAGAGGGAGGACGGGCGTGCATATGGTCAAACTCACTACAAGCTCAGACTAATGTACCCCATCCCAAGTGCTGCTAGTTTGGACCCGATGTTTAAAAAAAAATAATTAATTAAAAAGGAAGAGAAAAAAGAATATACCTCAAGCGATTAAAAGAACGAGGCCGGGGCCTAAAGAAGGTCGGGAAGCGAAAAGCACCGAAGCGCCGAAAATGCGCGTCTGCAAGAATTAACCAGAAACGTGTGTTAGTCCTAAAATATACGCACCAAGAAATTAGCTAATATGTAAAAAAAAAAGTGATGAAACTATGGAAAAAGTGTAGTTGTGGGGGATTGAACCCTTTACCTCTTGAAAGGAGCAAGGGTCTAACTACCACTAAGCCAAGGAGGTAAGGTGTAAATATTAAGCCACGCATGAAGGCCTATTTATAGGAACCAAGATGAATAGTCTACAAGAGCACCTAAAGGCCCTCTCCTAGACTAGGGGGGCAAGTGTTGATGCTCATAATCTCATCAAGAGAAAATATAAGGCCGAAGCAGAGCCCCAAGGCCATCATCTCGCGAGGCCATCAAATGGGAGAGGCCATCAAATGGGCGAGGCCGTCCCTTCTCGCAAGGCCGTCTCATCTCGCGAGGCCATCAAATGGGCGAGGCCGTCCCTTCTTGCGAGGCCATCAAATGGGCGAGGCCCTCCATTCTCGCGAGGCCATCAAACGGGCGAGGCCGTCCCATTTCGCGAGGCCAACATTCCGCGAGGCCCTCCTGTCTCGCGAGGCCAACATTCCACGAGGCCCTCCTGTCTCGCGAGGCCACCGTTCCGCGAAGCCCTCTCGTCTCGCGAGGCCACCAATCCGCGAAGCCCTCCCGTCTCGCGAGGCCACCGATCCGCGAGGCCACCCCGTCTCGCGAGGCCACCATTCCGCGAGGCCCTTGGGCCACTCCCACCATGCCCATGCGCGAGGCCGAGGAAGGCTGCGAGGCCGTCAATGGCCCCCCATGCGCGAGGCCGAGGGAGGCTGCGAGGCCGTCTATGGCGCCCCATGCGCGAGGCTGTCGATGGCGCCCCATGCGCGAGGCCGCGCAAGGTCCCACGCGCGCACGCCCCCGGAGGTCCATCAGCCCACCATCTTCTCAGGAGGCCGACACCCCGTCACTTGACACGTATGGGCCCAAGACCCCTACTCAACGCCACGGCCAGCACGGGCACCAAGGATCCCCTTTCTTACACCTCGAAGTCCCTATGCTTAGGAGATCCAGTACGAGTCGAATGAGACATATTTGTACGAACAAGTACTAAGTACGGATACCAGTGCCAGTGAGATTGCTGGGGTAAGGATCATGGTCCGTACGTCTACGGCCATAGGTCAGAGCCAACACCACTACCTCCTGCGCCAATACGCCTGCCACCACACATCAGACATGGGTACAGACAAGTAGTGGAGACATCCTCCTGACACCTGCTCCTGTACGGGATGTACAACCACAACCTCTGAAGGCACTCCCCTAATACAGTATGTATGTACCACTTGGTCCCCTGGACCACTATGTACCTAAGGCCATTAGAGCCTACTATAAAATGAACTCCAAGGCCACCTGAAAGGGGGTTGGAAATTTGACTGTAGCAGAGCCTTAAGTGTGAATGAAAGATTGATTTCTCCATTATTGTGCCATCATTGTTCTCGAGTTTTTGTTCAAGCTTTTACTGTTTTCTAATTAGCAATCTTGATTTGATAATTTTTCCAACATAACTTCGTTGACGAGTTCTTACCGTCAACAGTTTTCTTAGAGACGTTAGTCTAGTTGGTGCTGATTCAGAAAATATGACCGGTAGATATCCGTCATATTCTAGATGGCTGATCCCCGTCACAATGCTTGATTTTGTTTATGTCTAGTTCATTACCGCGACGAGTGGCCAAGAGGTGAGGATTGCTGGTTTAAACCTAGGGGCGCCAAAATGAATGGGACCTAAGGGCCCTCATGCTTACTTAATTAGTGAAGAGTTAGAACCCGAGCAAGTGCTCTGATAAGTTATTCCCGGATAATAGCTGTAAATGTGGAAATTTTTCCTTGTGAATTCTATTCACGAGTGAAGCTCTATACTACGAGACATCCTGAAAGCTACTCATTGTCCGCACAAGGGGATAAGGACGTCACATGATGGTGAGGGAGTTGGGCTAAGAGGGCCACCCTCGCTATGCGAGGGCCCTCGGCCGCTTGCCAATCTGAACGTCACCCTCGCTATGTGAGGGTCCCCGGCTGGTCGTCCGCGTGCGCCCCGTTCCATCAGGCATCGAGCCTCGCTTGTACTCGGCAGAAGAAGGTCAGCTACGCTACGCGAGGCACCCTCGTTATGCGAGGGTGAGGCTTTGTTGTGGCGTCCGTGCCCCGAGCCTCGCAACGCCTACACCCGAGGGGAAGAGAGGCAGCCTCGCTATGCGAGGGTGCTGCCATGTTGCGCCACCCGTGTCTTCAGCCTCGCTTTCACATGACTTGCATAGGCCAGCCTCGACTTCTAGCGCCTTGGCTTCACATGGCACCTACAAGTTGAAGCCTCCTTGGCATTGGCATGAGGAGTACTTAGAGACACTTAATGGAAATGCCAAGTCAGAATTGGGTATCAAACAGGGATTGATGAGGACGACCGGGTACAAGACACGCATACTGACATGGGGCGTACGGTTGTGGAGAGAACAGAGGCACGGCCCTGTGATCTGTGTCTGAGGAGTAGTGGCGGTACGGACCTGTACGAAGAGTAGTGGTACCACTTGGACACCCTCGACCATACGCCAGAGCCGACAGTACTATGTCCTAGGCCACGACTCTTGCACCATCAGGGTAGACACCACTACGCCCTGAGCCACTACACTATCAGAGTACCTATGTACATCCCTGTCGTCTGGGACTTGTTTGTATCCAAGGCCAATAGAGCCCCTTTATAAATAGGCCCCAACCCCTCAGGTTAAGGGCTTGGAAAACTGAGTGTATGAAGGAGACTTAAGAAATATATGATCCTGGTTTTCATTGTTGCTTGAGTTTTCTTCTGTTGATTCGAGTTCTTTCTATCTGATTCAAATCTTTCTATAGTATAGAGTTAAAAGTTTTCTAACCTTTAATCGTTGACGAGTTCTTACCGTCAACAGTTTGGCGCCGTCTGTGGGAACGTAAGCACCAAGCTACTATTCTACCATTACTTCCGGCAAGGAGAAATGCCAAGACGTTCGAAGCAACTCAGGGAGCCACGAGAGGTGGAGGTCCACCTTAACGGAGTCCAGCTGAAGGCCTCCATGAAGGATCCACCTCCACCCCGAGACGTGGAGCCCCCAAGGGACCCTGAGGTTCACGAGAATGACAGGGAGGCCTCGTCACCGGCCATCCCGCCCGGTGAGAATCCTCCAAGGACAACTACCGCACCACCCGGGAATGCCAACGAGTTCCCTCCTCCCAAACCACCACAGGTACCGAACTCCGGCCGGCAGGACCCGGGCCCCTCAACGCATAAACATGATAAACAACCCCGGGTCCATTCCGTGAGCTCGAGTTCTAAATCTCGTTTCTATGAAGAGGAGATTCGTGAGCTGCACCGTAAAAACCAAAGACTGGAGACCACCCTGGAGAACATGCAGGAGGTGTTGAATGGCCTGTTGCAAGGTAAGTCGAACGTGACCCTGCCCAAGAGGAAAGAGAAAGGTCAGGAAACCACTGTCCCGATAGACGACGGGAGGACCAGGCACTCCACCACCAACACCCCCAGGGAGAAGCCGCACAAGCATCCCAGACCATCGAGGCCACCCCAGGGGCCAAGGCAAGGGAACAATGTTGGCTCTCGCAACGACATTGAGGTCACCCCAAAGAGGAAGCCCTCGGATCTACGAGAAGAGCTCAACAAGAAGAGGGCGGATAAGAGGACTACCCCTCGTACTGTCCCCCGGGATGGCAAAGGAAAGGAAGATGTTAACCCGTCCATGTTGAGAGACTCCCTGAAGAAGAGGAGGCAAGACCTCGATACAGAGATGAAGAGCCTGCGGAGTAAGATTGTCACCGCGTCTGGAGGGCAAAGCCTTGAGGAGGAGTTCGACCATGATTGCCCTTCACCAAAGAGATCCAAGCCATCCGACTCCCAGCCAACTTCAAGGAGCCTCATATGACCCCGTATGAAGGAAGCACAGACCCACAGGAACCAGACCCCATAATCGTGGAGGGCCCAACCGGGTAAGACTAGCGGTAAGACTCCCACGTCTGATGCAAGTAGTATCTGCGTTTAATTTGTTGCATGTTATGTTAGCCTATTAGACGAGAATCAAAGGGGTGGCCTATATAACCTCCCAAGTAGATGTAAGCCTCTTATATGCATATCGTTGTAATCTGATTACTATGAATGAAAATGTTCACAACTTCACATGTGATTTTTCTTTTTCATGCGAGCATCAACCGAACTGCATGCTGAAATAAATCTCACCAAGCACTTGGGGGGTAGGACAGGAGGCACAAGTAAAAAAAAAAAAAATCTCTTATATTCAAAAGGATTAGCTACCCTTATGAATATCAAGGGAACAGTGTAAAAGGATGACCTTTAACTAAAGGCCGACACCCCAAGAGGTGAGGCCGTAAGGAGGGAATCACCCGATAAGTCTGGATCGGCCATTAAGCCGGCTAGCCAAAAAGAGTCTTACAAGGGACCCTTGAAAAAAAATAGTACTATGTATAACGACGAGAAGGACGCTTCTCGCAAAAAAGTAACAAGCGCGCGCAAAGAATATAAAAGGACCCCAACAGCCCAACGGGTTAACGTGTCCTTACAAGTATAATCAAGGTGCACCAGAAAGATTATCGCCATCAGATCAAAGAAAAATATGCAATCCACGAACAGCAGTAATAAGAGGGACTTACCAGAGCCCCTTAAGTTTGATAAAAAAGAAAAGAAAGAGAAAAAGAGAAGAAGTGGTGCGAGGGATTACATAGCAAAAGCATACATAGACTGAGTACAAAGGGACCTACAAATCTCCACCTCGACCTTTCCACTCAGAAATCTTCTCGACGGCATAGTCCCCAAAAGGAGATAGGTCAACGGTGGGGTTAGTCCTTCAGACAGCATGCAACGTTTTCCCGATTATGCGATCCTCCACGTTCATAAGCTCAGCCTCAAGCACAGCGATCTTCCCGTTTAGAGTTTGGATGGTAGCCTCCAGCTGAATGTTGGTATGAGAGGTTGATGCAGCCTGGGCCAAGGCGGTATCCCTCTGGCATACCGCCTCGGCCAGTTGACTTGACAAGGCTTCCTTCGCAGTCTGGGCCACCGATAGGTTCCCCAGTGCCTCCTCAAGCTCGTGTTGCAACTGTTGGGCCGATGAAGAGTGGGAGGCGAGCAGCCAATGGTTCAAGATGGAGGCCTGAGTGAGGGCGAAGATATGAAACAAAGCCTCAAGTGTCAGATGATATACCAGAAATAATATAAAAAGTATATATATGGCCATCATAAATGAATAAACCAAGTATCGCGACAGTTACCTGCAGGGAGGCTCACATATAGGTGTTCTCTAGCTCAGCCTCGGGGACATCGTGCAGCGTCCCCCATTCACCTTTGGGAAAGTTTCCCAAGTGATGGCTCATGGCTTCCCCATATTGGCTCGCCAGAGGATGATCTTTAGGAATAGAAACATGAGCTAGGCTGGGGGAGGCGTGAGTGCCTGCCGAGGCCCGCTTTGGCAAGGATGGGGACCGAGAAGGCCCTGACCCATCTGCAGTAGTGCGGGGAGCAGAAGAGTGCGGAGTCATTTCCTGGGGTAAAGAGATGCCTGTGGATGCCCACCTGGGATGCCTCCTCGGGGGTGAAGGAGCCCCATCAAAAGAAGGAATGACAAAATTCCTTCTAGGCACGGAGGGGCAAGGGACAGGGGCATCAAAGGCAAACTCACCACCAGGCGTTGACGGCGACATCCGAGAGGTAGCACCGCCATTATGACCGTCATCGGCTACACCCTTAGCCCTACCAGCAACAGAGTACAAGCAGGAGTAGTTCTCAGACACCACGGTCTCCTCAACGTCCATATGGTCGCCCGGGGGTAAACATAATCCCTATCGGCTACTTCATCATAATTCCTTTCATCGTGACCATATACCCACGGACTCTCGAGTATGGGTGCCGCTGGGGGTAGATCCACAGAGCCGGGTGATGTAGGGCGTGGACCCGCAGGAACGGGTGGCACGCGGTCAAGTGACGCGGGGCATGGATCCTCAGATTCAGGGGAAATGGAGCATAAGGTAACTTTCTGGTCCGGGGTCAGCAGCCCATACAAGTGGAGATTGCTCGCTGTGAAAAGGGCGCTGGCTTGTTTGCATACCTTCGACATGGCCAGGACTTGTATTACTCGGTCATGAGCCGACCGTTTCAAGTTGGGACGAACAACCCCTAAGAGACCTGCCATCAAACGAAAAGAAATAAGCACAGTTAGAAGAGCTATAAAAAAAAAAATAAAAAAAAGTCGAATGATAAGAGAAACCTCTGATGTATGGGATCAAGGTGAGAATAGCCTTACGTGGGGTGTTGAAGCTAGAGAATCGGGTCTGCCCACTATAAGTATAGAAGTAGTCTGACTTCCACGACCCACTATTGGAAATAGATCCCTCCAAGAGGGAACTCCCTTTAAGGGCCGTGGCTTTCTGGAGTTGGTAGAACCCGGGGGCTGATGTATTCTCCCTCAGGGTGAAGAAGTAATGAACCTCGCTTATCGAAGGCCCCCTAGAGTACACCTGATGGTACAACACATATAGGCAGCTAAGCATCACCCAGGAGTTGGGGGACAATTGTAGTGGCGCCAATTCAAAGTAGTCCAGCACTTTGATGAAGAAAGAGTGAAGTGGCAAAGCTCCACCAGATCGGATTATGGAATCGCTGAATGCCACGAACCCTTTTGGCGGTGCGGACGCACGTTCCTTGCGCTCTGGTATAACGAACTTGAGGTTCAAGGGTAACTTATGAGCTTTCAGCATGTTGCCCAGTTTCTTCAGGGTAACTGTGGACCTTCCGGTTTCATCAGAAGTGTCCAAGGCTCTCCTCAACATCTCGGGTACCTGGACAAAGATAGGCAGTTTATGAGCAACAGACTTTCTGAGGGTCCTAGAAGATCCCCCACATGTCCTATGTCTACCAGCGCTTTGCTTGACCCTAGGGCGCAAGACATGGGATAGGAGAGGGCGCACGGGCGGAACCATGGAAAGGAACTCTGGTTCAACCAATTCACGTATATCGCCTTCAAAGGAGGAATCCCTATGATCGGGAGACTCGTCACGACAAAAGGAAAAAGGCTCAGGGGCAAGTTTTCTTCTAGGCAAGCAATTTCATAAAGGCAATCCTGGAGGATTGATTGTAGCTGGGAAATGTATGTCGCGTGCCGGAGGGAGAGACCAGAACCCGCGTCCCCGGGATGGGATTCTAGCTCCCTCTCCAGGCTGCACGCTTTATGTCTAAGGTAAGATAGTCTCCTGAGGTAGAGCGCCCACACACCCCCGCGGTTAGAGGGTCTACGTGCGTCGACCCCTGAGTCGAAGGATGACAACTCAATAAATTCAACATTGGACGGACCTTCGGGACATCGCCTAGACGCCATGGACCAGCTAAGACTCGAAGGCGTGTACGCATAAGGGTGACTCTATATCTACAACATGAGTGTGAGGGTATAAGAAAAGGGCCTATGTATGGGTACTGGAAAGGCTATACGAAGAGAATGTTAAACTCTGAAGAATGAGTGTCGTGCAACCAACAATTCTACCCTCACGTAATCAGTGCAAAACAAAAGGGAGAAGAGAGGAAGGAGGCATACCTGTGGGAATACGAAGCTGAAGGGGTGCAAGGATAGACTTGTGAAGGTGCAGGGGAAAGACCGTAGGAGCAAGGGAATGCCCAGCGTCACCACGAAGCTAAAAAAGAAAAGGAAACAAAAAAAAAATTATTATGTAAAAAAATAAATAAATAAATAAAAAATAAAAGAAAGGGTACCTCAAGAATGCTTTGGAGGAGGATAGAACCCTTGAACTCTTGAAAATAAGTTGGAGAGCATACCACTTGGCTAGGCAAGTCTTGGTGTGGAGAAGTGGCTTGAAGCCTTGGAGTATTTATAAGGAAAGTCAAGGCTCCCTAGCCATTGGATCTATCTCCCTATGAATGGCGGAGATCAAGAGTATGGGTAACCTTCGGATCAGCGATTGAGGATGATTGGTCCTTATGAAATCTTAGGAACTTTCATGGATCCCCCAAGTGTTAGGTGGCTGTTGTGTTTCTTTGGACACTAAAAAGAAACACAACTCCAAGCCTCACCTCGTACTTCTTCGAGCGACGTTGGGAAAATTTCCAAGGCTAAGACCCCCAAGGTTGGCCGCGCATGTCAAGCAAGAGAAATGGAGAGAGTCTACAAACACACTTAAAAGTGTACTTATAGACTCGGGGGGAAGTGTAAATGTGGAAATTTTTCCTTGTGAATTCTATTCACGAGTGAAGCTCTATACTACGAGACATCCTGAAAGCTACTCATTGTCCGCACAAAGGGATAAAGATGTCACATGATGGTGAGGGAGTTGGGCTAAGAGGGCCACCCTCGCTATGCGAGGGTCCTCGGCCGCTTGCCAATCTGAACGTCACCCTCGCTATGCGAGGGTCCCTGGCTGGCCGTCCGCGTGCGCCCCATTCCATCAGGCATCGAGCCTCGACTCCTAGCGCCTTGGATTCACATGGCACCTATAGGTTAAAGCCTCCTTGGCATTGGCATGAGGAGTACTTAGAGACACTTAATGGAAATGCCAAGTCAGCATTGGGTATCAAACGGGGATTGATGAGGATGACCGGGTACGAGACACGTGTACTGACACGGGGCGTACGGTTGTGGAGAGAACAGAGGCACGGCCCTGTGATCTGCGTCTGAGGAGTAGTGGCGGTACGGACCTGTACGAAGAGTAGTGGTACCACTTGGACACCCCCGACCATACGCCAGAGCCAACATTACTATGTCCTAGGCCACGACTCTGGCACCATCAGGGTAGACTCCACTACGCCCTGAGCCACTACACTATCAGAGTACCTGTGTACGTCCCTGTCGTCTGGGACTTGTTTGTATCCAAGGCCAATAGAGCCCCCCTATAAATAGGCCCCAACCCCTCAGGTTAAGGGGTTGGAAAACTGAGTGTATGAAGGAGACTTAAGAAATATATGATCCTGGTTTTCATTGTTGCTTGAGTTTTCTTCTGTTGATTCGAGTTCTTTCTATCTGATTCAAAGCTTTCTATAGTATAGAGTTAAAAGTTTTCTAACCTTTAATCGTTGACGAGTTCTTACCGTCAACAATAGCCGTGAATATTGGTCATTCAGTGAGAGTGCCTAGAGATACAAGGGGTTGCCAAGTTTTAGTGAGGCTGAACACCCTAGGGGTAACTACTCACCAGCACCACTGATTAACATAGAAGTCTCTGTAAAACTGTGTAACTTCGATAACACTCTTGGATAAGTAGCGATGCCCTAGGTAACTTGATGGTTACCCTTGTGAGGGATTTACTCTTGGATAAGTAGCGATGCCCTAGGTAATACGATAGTTACCCTTTATGGGGATATTTGTTGGCTAAATCTTAGTGTTGAGACTCAGTTCCCCCTTACAGATTAGCATTTATGATGGAGGACGTGTTATGCCCGAATTTTTGGAAGTTGTCGAGCGTTGATCTCGAATTATATTGTGATATATTATATCTGCTTGCTCTAGGATTTTCTTAGTGCAGGGATTTATTTGTTGATAAGAAATAGTTGTGATATAATATATGTGCTTGTTCTGGGATTTTCTGAGTGCGGGAATTTATCTGTTTATATGAAATAATTTGTCATTGGTTATCAGGCATGACCATAAGTTTGCCAGGACGCTTTTGCCTTCTTGAAATTGATTGTGTAGGGTCTGGGCGAATCCGGAACCCTAATTCCCTACATGCTTTTGTTTTAAAGTTGAACTTACTAAGTGTTTTTTCTTACCTAGTTGTTTCATGTTGTAGGTAAGAACAAGGGCAAGGCAGAGCAGTGAGTGCTGGAGTCTACCTTGTGAATCTACATGTGGACCAACCTTTTGGGAAGCCATTTTATTTTTGGAAATGTTGTGTTATTTTCATAAACTAGGCTCACTCTACTCTTTATAAAATATGTTTGTATTAAATGTTAAGTATAGCCATACGACTTTTAAATAGTTTTTTTGTACGGGTTTTTGAGACATTTGGTTAAATGAAAACATGTATATTTCTGCATTATCGAGTCTTAAAAATCCGGGACGTTACACCCTCGACCTAAACCTTGCTATGATCTCAGAACTCTTATTAAATCGGGAGTCAAAACTTCCCTTTCTTCCCTGGAATATCATACTCTTTCTTATTTGTAATATGTGGAGAAATACAAATTTTCATGTCCTAGAACTTCGTGTCTGATGCTTGAAACTTACAAATCCTTATGTCCTTGCAGATGAGCAGATACTTCTGCCCTAATAATTCTAATAACTTCATTGGTTTTCCCCGAACCAATATTGGACCATGATATTCCCTGCCTTTCATTTCTTTACTTAGAACCAGTACTTCTTGCTTTCTATCTTACCATATCTTATGTCGTGTCACCTTAGCCGTAATCCGGCATTCATCTCTGTGATTGATTCATCAAGGGACTATACTTTTCTTAATATCCCAGACACTTGCACATTCAATGCGTAATTCTTTAAAATAACCATTAATTCTTCAGGTTGCCATTCTATCTGTAGATAGCCAATAATTCTAGGTTCCAACCTTATTCCCTTCGTTCTCTATTTCCTTTCCAGAACTTGGAAAATTTAAGGGTCTCAACCCGACACTATCACTTATCATGCTGCATCACCCATTCACACGAACCAAAGTGTGTTAACTCAATCTTCTAAGTTGCAACCTTCTATGTCCAATCATCTTACTTGTAGTCTAATGTGGTCCATTCCTACAATCCACCACTATACCATTTTACCTTCCAATGTACGAATTTTAAATCTTATCATCCATTTAAACTTCCTGGTTACATTAAGCCTAGGGAGGTAGTACAATGTTCATTTAGGATCTCTATCTCAACACCAGATTCTATCGGATCACTCATCCGATCTTCATCTCTGTATTCATACTACAATGGTAGGTTTCTTAACCATCCTCACAAGATCCTCTTTTAGAATTTCATTTCCCATAGAGACATATATCTGTCCACAACCCATCATAGGCGCTATATCAATCTCAATTGTTACCTTGTCTAACCTTGCTATAATCTATGGCGTCCTATCCAACCGACACAGACCATCCCAAGTAAGAGATCAACATCCAAATTAATTTTCCTCTTGTACAGTCAAGGATTTCTAACATGAATTACCCAATAAGTCTCACCAGACCCTGGTCTCAGGATTATTCCTCTACAAATGACCAAGCGCTCAAATCCCTTACGCTATGCATTCACCGTCAACTTAATATTCCGTGTATACCGACCATGTTCCCATTCTTTCACATACCACGAGGCTCAAACCATCATCCCTTCAATCTATATCTGGGAATGTCTCAGACTTGATGCACCCCTTACAGTTTCATGTTTTAAACAAAAACAAGGTCCTTCACATTACCCTTTCGTATCCATCCATTACACACGGATTCCTAGACCATAGGACGTTCAACCAATCCTTATCCTATCTTCTAAAAATTTGATACAAAATTATCCGTTCAGTCTAGCTTTAAGTTCCTCTGCCATCCCAATCTTTGGTGTTGCTGTCTTCGAAGATACTTTAGGTAGTAGACGACATGTCCACCAGTCTCATTGTGCCTCTTATCCCTCATACGTTCTTCAGTAATTTCTTTGTGGCTTCTAATTGAATCTTTTCATACTTAATCCATGTTCTCCCTGTAGCTTGACCTTAAATACCCTTGGAGACGTCAAAGCTAACACCTTCTGGAGCCTTGCATGTGACCCTACTTCTTCAGTCTTAGTATCATTAGTGTAGTAGTCGTTTGCATTCTGCTTCTAACTGGGAAGTAGTTCAACACATCCTTGACGAACCTGGATGTGACTCATTCATACTATTCATATACTCTCTGTTTGTCAAACTTACCTATGTTGTTGAAGCATAAGTTAATTAAGAACCTTCACTGATAATCCATCACACCCCACTTGGTACAAGTAATAACTCTTGAAATGTCTCTTTCCTTGATCCTCAGCTGGTAATAACCAGATCAAAGATCAATTCTTGAAGACATTGTCTTGTCTCGTAACCGGTCATTTAGACTCTTCATCCTTAACAGGTGATGTCAAAATATCCCACGATACGATGCTCCATCTAATCCACCCCTAAGTCAACCACTTCTTCAACGAAACCAGTAATTCTTCCAGCCAAACTAATACCTATTCTTCATAATGTCCCTAATACTGAATCTATCCATACCAAAAGTCTGTAGCGTACCCAACAATTCCTTGCGCGCCCATCTGAATCCCTACTGAACAACTCAGTTTCCATTCAGTCCAATCAATATACTTCATGTCTGAATCTCTCCTAAAAGATACTCAACACTAAACTCTTTCAGCTCATTATATAACCAAAAATGAGGACTATCAAGTCAACTGGTCACCTCCGAGGAACTAGCCTCAGGCTTCGAATGTAACAAGGCATTCCAGTCTTCTATTCTCTAATCCTGGGCAATCTCGAATCCACCCTAACGTACTAAACCATTCCATGTAGAAAACGTGCCCTTACCTGACATATTTCCAGATGCCGTCTCTTGCTTCTAGTGCATACAAAATAACTTCACTAGGCCTCATCACTGTCCTAACGGCTAACCTGTAAACTATACCCTTCCTGTCAAAATCAGGAGCCATAGAACTATCAGGAGTTCTTCTATTCAGATTACTGAGCATCTGCCCTTACTAAATCCCACAAATGGGAATACCGACATCTACATTTCTTTCCCTACGACATTCGCGCCCCATACCTCATTCCTTATTTCTTAAATAACAAGGCCCTCCATGATGCCCAAGCACAGATGAAAATCTTATGCACTGGAGCGGCCCTGATGCTTTGGGCCATCCTAGAGTTTAATCCTTAGATGAGTCATCATTTTCGATTACATCAGCCTATATCAACTTCCAAAGCAGATTGACCAACCCACCAAACTTATCAACATACATTGTAACGACCCAAAATTGCTAATAAGGCTTAAGGGCCTTGATTAGTATGCCGGGAAGGCATAATTGGTATTTATGTGAATAAATGATTTAATGCATGATTGTGTGGCATGCATGACTATATAATTATATGGAGATGATTAAGTGCACGTTTATGAGTAGTAAGTATGCATGTGGGCCATATTTTGCTTATATGGGCATATTTATAATTTTGGCCCGTAGAGGGCATAAAATGTAATTATATGTGATAAATTTTTTAGACCACATTATTATGTGGATATATTTGCAACATATGGCTCGAGACGGTCCTAGTGAGTGGATTGGAAAAATAGTCACGGTGGGGGATTAATACCCGGCTCGGGGGAGCCTGGGGGTACTTTTAGGAATTTGGAAAATATATCGAGGATTATTAGACATTTGGATGAATAATTGGACGTTAATTTGATGATGGTAATTAATTGGTGGTTAATAGGAACATTTGAGGAATTGGTTGGAATGGGGAATGAAATGACCTTTTTACCCCTATGAGTCATTTGAGGATTAGTTAATTAGAGGGGCAACTTGGTCTTTTGTCTAAGTAATATAATCAAAATTTAGGGAAACAAAAGAGCATAAACTAAAAACTAAAGTAACTCTCAGCTCATCCTCTCTCACCTCACGTACTCCCTCTATTTCACTCCTTTTTGTGAAATATTGAAGCTAAGGAAGAAGTGCTGAAGAACTCAGACTTGAGGCTGGGGTTTTGGAAGGGAATTCAGCTAGGGATTGAAGCTGGAATTGGTGTGGTTTCAGCCATAGTTGGGGAAAGGTTTCCATTGTTAATTCTTTGTGTTAGACTGAGTAGTTTGAGCTTGGAGCATATGCTTATTCTGGAATTTTGAAGGGTTTGTAGATGAATTGAAGCTCTGAAACTAGGAAGTGTTTAGCTGAGACTTAAGCTCAAAAATTGGAGGTTGAATCTTGTGAGAAGATGGTCACAACTGAGGTAAAATTCTGACTAATATCTTTGAATTTTCTGAGTTCTTACTTTGTTTTTATCGTGTTTAGGGCTTGAGAGCTTGGATTTGGGTTTTGGGGATTTGTTGGAGTTTTGGGGAAAGCTTGATTGGGTTATGTTGCTTTTGATGAGTAGAGTATATCTATGTAGTTAATTTTGAGTTTGAATGATGATTGGAGTGAGCTTTTAGAGCTTTGGCTAGGGAAATTCGAAGGGAGAAACCCAGAAATTTCCATTTCTGGTGCTAGCGTTGTAGCGCTAGGTTGGGAGCGCTACAGCGCTAGGCTGCTTTTCTGGGGGGCTTAGGTTTATGGCTGTAGCAATGTAGCGCCCTCTGGTAGTGTTGTAGCGCTACCCTGCCTCCAAAACTTGGTTTTTAGGTACTTTTTAGGGTTTTGCTTGGGGGCTCGGGGGGACGATTTCACCACTTCGTTTGGTGGAATTAGAGGTCCCGAGAGCTTGGGATTGGCCCCGAAGTTGGTTTACGGAATCAAATTATAATGAGGGTTTTATTTATGGTTTGTGACTAGGTTTATCACTTAGGCTCGGAGCTAGGGATCGTGCTCAGAGCCATTTCACCTTCTTCACTCGGAAAGTAAAGGTAAGAAAACTGAACCCATTTGTGTGGCTGTGATGGGACTAAGGGCTCCCTACATTTGAATACAATTGTTGTATGATTATGATATGCCACTAGAGCATGAAATAAATAGCCTAAGAGTGTCAGAACTGATATTTGCGCACAGGACGCAGCTCGGCCATTGGTAGCTGAGGATTGCTTAATAGTCACTAAGCTCGGCTTAAGCGGGCCAGAGTTAGTGGGTTAAACACTTTGCTCGGCCTAAGCGGGTTGGAGATAGTGGATTAGACAGAGGGTACAACCTAAGAGCGCCAACCCTGAGTATTGTATGATGATTATGTTAAACTGTTGATTATGAATGTGATTACTGTTACTAATCTGATGTTGATGGTTTGTTGAATACATGGACGATAGATTGATGAATCTTTGCTTGTCGTCACTGATTTGTGCCTGTTATGGCCTGATAAATATTTGGTTAATATATTATGAATTATTTCATTGTCTGGATTGTTTATGCTATGTGATATAGTTTTCTTGCTTGGCCTCAGCTCACGGGTGCCACGTGGTGCAGGTAATGGCAAAGGTAAGATGGTTCAACCATGAGTTGGAGAGCTCTGGGGACGAGGTGTACATTATCAGCTGCTCGGCCGCCACGATCGAGGGATTGTACAGGGACAGAAACCTAAAATGTATATTTTACCATTAGAGTGGCCTTGATTATTTATAACTTTTGGAGATTTCGTAAATATGTCCTTTAAGCCCTATTTTGGGATCCCATGTACCAAACATTTGTTTTAATGAGAAATTGTCTATTTATGGCCAAAATATTTTAACCCTAACTTGTTTATGATTATAGGATCACATTTTCATTTAAATGACTTGATTAGCAAGTCTTGCACTATTTAAAACACACCATGTGACAGTAAGGGTATTAGTGTTAGTTTAACCTGATGGTGGAGACAAATAAGAATTACTGTATGGAAGGCTTTAGAAGCATTATTCTCTAGTTTTGAGAGAGGTTTGGTTTTGCTCGAGAATTGATTAGTGGATGGGCATAGTTAATCTCATCCTTGATATTGAGGAGATGATAGGTCGTGACAGAGTGGTTGTGCTAAGCAGTTGTGGCAGAAGGATGCTCGAAAGTGGTGAGAGGAGGTACTCAGACCCAAAATGTTGTCACAATGGGTTGGGAGGAATTCAGGCAGTGATTTGATAAAAAAGATTACTATGACGTAGTTTGAGCTGCGGAGACTAATGAGTTTATGAACTTGGTTTGGAATGGTAAGACAATGACAACGTATGTCAATAAGTTTGGTGGGTTGGTCAATCCGCTTTGGAATTTAATACAAACAGATGTAGCCGGGAATGATGACTCATTTAAGGATTAAACTCCGGGATGGCCCAGAGCATTAGGGTTGCTCCAGTGCATGAGATTTTCATCTATGCTTTGGCAGCAGGGAGGGCCATGTTATTTAAGATATAAGGAATGCGGTATGGAGTGCGAATGTCGTAGAGCAAGAAATGCAAATTACGGTATTTCCATATGTGGGATTTAGTAAGGGCAGATGCTCAGTAATAGGAAAAGAAGAACCTCTAACAGATCTATGGCTCCTGGTTTTGACAGGAAGGGGTATAGTTTACAGGTTAGTCGTCAGGACAGTGATGAGTCGTAGTGAAGTTGTTTAGTATGTACCAGAAGCAAGAGACATTATCTGAAAAGATGCCAGGTAAGGGCACGTTATCCACATGGAATGGTTCAGTACGTTAGGGCAGATTAGAAATTGCCCAGGATTAGAGAATGGAAAACTGGAATACCTTGTTACATTCGAAGCCAAGGCTAGTTTTTCATAGGTGACCAGTTGACTTGACAGTCCTCGTTCTTGGTTATATCACGAGCAGAAAGAGTTCGGTGCTGCAAATCCCCGGGAGAGACTCAAATATGAAGTACATGTCTCAAGGTTATTGGACGAGGGGCTTGAGATATTAATGCTTGTTGGGGATGAATTGGAAACTCCCTAAAGAAGAATTGGAATACATGTAGTAAGGGGTTCGTAGTTGAAGCGATTGAGCTTGTCATGTGAGAGTCTTGTTGTGGGTCTGAGTGAGAGATAATTTATTAGATAAGAGACAACCATGGATTGTAGGGAACATCACTTGAAGTATATTAGTTGGACTGAATGGAAACTGAGTTGTCAGTAGGGATTCAGATTGGTATTTAAGGAGTTATTGAGTACGCTTCAGGATTTGGCTATGGACAGACTCGGTATCGGGGACAATACGAAGAATGGTATTAGTTTAGCAGAAAGAATTATTGGTTCGGTTGAAGAAGTATCTAAGTTAGGGAGGGATTAGACTGAGCATTGTATCATGGGACTCGTTGACATCGCCTGTTAAGGATGAAGAGTTTAAATGCCCAGTTATAAGACAGGACAATGTCTTCAAGAATTGATCTTCGATCTGGTTATTACCAGCTGAGGATCAAAGAAAGAGACATTTCAAGAATCATTACTTGTACCAAGTGGGGTGTGATGGATTATCAGTGAAGGTTCCTAATTAATTTATGCTTCAACAACACAGGTAAGTTTGACAAACAGATAATACAGGAACGATATGAATGAGTCACATCCAAGTTTGTTTAGAATGTGTTGGACTACTTTCCAGTTAGAAGCAGAATGCGAACGACTACTACACTGATGATATCAATACTGAAGAAGCAGGGTCATAGGTAAGGCTCCAGAAGGTGTTAGTTTCGACGTCTCCAAGGGTATTCAAGGTCACACTACATGAAGAGAAGGGATCAAGTATGAAGAAATTCAATCAGAAGCCACAAAGAAACTGATGAAGAATGTCTGAGGGATAAGAGGCACAAAGAGACTGGTGAACATGTCATCTACCTCCTGAAGTATCTTCGAAGACAGCTACACCAGAGATTGGGTTGGCAAAGGAACCTAAAGTTAAACTGAATGGATAATCTTGTACTATATTTTCAGAAGACAGAATAAGGATTGGTTAACACTCTGTGGTATAGGAATCTGTTTGTAATGGATGGATACACAAAGGTAATTTGAAGGACCTTGTCTTTGTTTAAAACATGAAACTGTAAGTGGTGCATCAAAGTCTGAGACGCGCCCAGTTATAGACTGAAGGGATGATGGTTTAAGCCTCGCGATAGGAGAAAGAATGGGAACATGGTCGGTATACAGGGAACATTAAGTTGACGGTGGATGCATAGTGTAAGGGATTTGAGAGCTTGGTCATTTGTAGAGGAATAACCCTGAGACCAAGATTCAGTGAGACTTAATGGGTGATTCATGTTAGAAACCCTTGACTGTGCAATGGGAGAAATAATCTGGAAGCCGATCTCCTATTTGGGAAGATTTGTGTCAGTTGGGTAGAACGCCATGGATTACAGTAAGGTCGGACAAGGTAACAATTGAGATGGATATAGCACCTGTGATTGGTTGTGGATTGATATATATCTCTATGGACAATGAAATTCAGAAAAAGGATCTTGTGAGAATGGTTAAGAATCCTACCATCGTAGTATGAATTAAGAGATGGAGATCCTGATGAACATTGTACTACCTCCTTAAGCATATTATAGTCAAGGAGACTAAATGGATAACAAGATCTGATATTCGTATATTGGAAGATAAAATGGTATAGCGATGAACCGTAGGAATGGACTACACTAGACTATGAGTAAGATGATTGGATATGGAAGGTTGCAACTCAGCAAACTGAGTTAGTACACTTGGGTTCATGTGAATGGGTGACGTGGCATGGTAATTGACAGTGCTGGGTTGAGGCCTTTAATTTTTTTCCAAGTTCTGGAAAGGAAATAGGGAACGAAGGAAGTAAGGTTGGAACCTAGAATTATTGACTGTCTACAGATAGAATGGCAATCTGAAGAATTAATGGTTATTTTGAGGAATTATGCATTGAAGGTGCAAGTATTTGGGATATTAAGAAAAGTATAGTCCCTTGATGAAACAATCACAGTGATGAATGCCGAATTACGACTAAGGTGACATGGCATAAGATATGGTAAGATAGAAAGCAAGAAGTACTGGTTCTAAGTAAGGAAATAAAGGGCAATGACTGTTATAGTTCAGTATTGGTTCGAGGGAAACCAATGAAGTTATTGGAATTATTAAGGCAGAAGGATCTGCCCAACTGTAAGGACATAAGGGTTCGCAAGATTCAAATTTCGAAATACGAAGTTCCAGGACAGGAAATTTGTATTTCCCCAAACATTGCAGACCAGGAAGAGTATGATACCTTGAGAAAGAAAGAAGGATTTTTGGATTTCTGATTTGAGAATGATCCCGAGATCGTACCAAGGATTAGGCCAAGGGCCTACAAGTTTGCCTTACCCTAGTGTGGGTGATGGCTTATGGGTATTACTGGTGTCAATAACAAGACAGGAAAACAACCGCTGATGAGATAAGCAGACCTTGGGGTTTCAGCAGAATTATTGAGTAAGGAAAGGTTAACGAGATTATAGTTATAAGATAAAATCTTATGGAACAAGATTGCCACTCTAGTAAGAGTGTTATTGAAGGATTAAAGGTAAAGAATTAAACTCTAGAGTTATGGTCAGAGGTAGGAGATTTATTACCTGATGTGTTCGAATAAATTTCAAGGACGAAATTATTATAAGGAGGTGTAACGACCCAAATTTACTAATAAGGCTTAAGGGCCTTGAGTAGTGTGTCGGGAGGGCATAATTGGAATATATGTGATTTAATGATTAAAAGCATGTTATATGACTATTTGAATATCTGAGATGCATGACTTTGTGTGTTAGTATGCACGTAGGCCCTGATTAGGTTAGAAGGGCATAATCATAATTTTGGCCCGCTGAGGGCATAACTGTATATATATGTGATAAATTGTCGAGACCACATTATTATGTGGATATATCTGTGATCTGTGATTCGAGACGATCCTAGTGAGCGAGTTAGCGAAAAAGTCACGGCGGGGATTTATACCCGGCTCGGGGTGAGCCTGAGGGTATAAATGGGAATTTAGAGAATATATTGGGGTCAATTTTGACATTGAGGAATATAATTAGTGAATAATTAGGTATCGGGAAGTAAGCGGAAAATAATAGAGACACTCGAGGAATTAGCGGAAATTGGGTGAAATGACCAAAATGCCCCTAGGTGGATTAAAAGATTTAGAATTAAAGGGGAGGGTATTATGGTCATTTGGCTTATAAGGGGTAAGTATTATCAGGCTTTATACTTAGTGGAATTTGTAGAAGGGGCTGGAATGCTGAAGGAAAGAAAAGAAAGAAAAAGAAGGGAAAGAAAAGGGACAGAAAAACAGGGCATTTCCAAGGTCGGTTTAGGATTTCTTCACCATTTCTTGGGTTCCTTTGGAGAAAAAACTCAGGAGTTTGGGTAAGAGCTAGAGGCTAGGCTCCCTGTACTAGCTTGAGGAATTGGTAGAGCAATCCATCCAGTTGAGGTAAGACTTTGAGGTTTTCTTTGGTTTCTGGTTTTGATGTTGAACTAAGATTTCTAAGCTGAATTTGGTGGGGAATTCTAGGGAGATTGGAGCTGAGCTTTGATGAGGTGAAGGCCAAGCTTGTGAGGAGGACAACCTAGGCTAAATTTATCCAGCAAAGGTAAGGGATTCTAGTTTGAACTTTGTGGTTTCAGTGGTTGTTTTGCTGAGTTTTTGAATTCTAGGTTTAGCTATGGTGAAATGTTGGATTAGGGGTGCATGTGTTTAAGTTTTATATGGTCAGGATGCTTGGGATGAGTTAGACATGTTAGTAAGCTTGATTCTAAGTTTGGAGGAAGTTTGGAGAAGTTTTGGTAAGGTTTGGCTTGGGGAAAATTGAAGGAAGGAAAAACAGCATTTGTTGTTCTGTGACTAGCGCTACAGCGCTAGCCTTTGGGCGCTATAGTGCTAGGCCATATACCCTGGGATGATTTTGGGCTCTGTTTTTAGTGCTGTAGCGCCCTCCTTAGAGCGTTGTAGCGCTACCCTATTTCCATAAAAGGGTTTTTGAGTTATTTTCAAGGGTTTTTTCCTAGGGGTTCGGGGATCGATTCCACCACCCCATTTGGTGGAATTGGGGCTTCCCGAGGGCTCGGGATTGGACCCGTGGTTAGGTTTTGGACTTGAGGTTGGTGATGATTCTGATCTATGGTTGTGACTAGGTGTGTGCTAGGGCTCAAGGGGGGATCGCGCTCAAGGATTAAAGTGAACGAAGCTAGCAAATTTAAAGGTAAGAAAAATGCACCCGGTTATGTGTTTGTGATGGGACTAAGTGCTCCTGATATCTGTATAATGTCAAAGATGGTATTATTCCATGGGACATGTGATAAACAGCCTAAGGGTGCCGTATACAATATTTGCGCACAGGGTGCGGCTTGGCCACTGGTAGCCGAGGACAGCTTAATATTAACTTAGCTTGTTTTAAGCGGACTGGAGTCAATGGGATAAACAGAGGGTGTGGCCTAAGGGCGCTAACCCTAGTTATCATTTGTGAATTGATTATTGATATGAAGTGATATGTTTGGTATGCTGAATGCTTGATTATCATGGATGCTTAGACTGATGAGATCATGTTTATGTGATATGAGATATTGTATTGTCTGTTGGTTGTTTATGCTCTGTTATTGTGTTTTCTTGCTAGGCCTTGGCTCACGGGTGCTACGTGGTGCAGGTAAAGGCAAAGGCAAGTTGGACCAATCCTGAGATGGAGAGCTGCGAGGCTGAATGTACATAGTCAGCTGTTCGGCCGCCATGGCCGAGGTATGGATCGGGACAAGGAATGCCTAACAGTCTATTTTGCCTTAGAGTGGCTAATTATTTTATTTAAATCTTGAATCTTTGTAAATGGTTCTAATCTTGTTATTTTTGGGATCCTGTGTAAAAAGAAAATGTTTATTTAAAAAGAATTGCGACTTTTGAGACCAAAATCTTTTAACCCTAGTTCCACTATAGTTTTAGTAACACGTTTTAATTAAATGACTTGATTAGCAAGTCTAGCACCTTTATAAACACATAGTGTAACGGTCTTGGCTATCTAGGGTGTTACAACTTGGTATCAGAGAGTCCTAGGTTTATGGGTTTCTGAAGAGTGGCTGGACATGTACATTCGCCACGAGAGACAAGCTCGACTGAAGGTTTGGTAATTGTGTACACATGATTATGTGCTTAAATGATTTGAGTGAGATATGACTGTTGATATCTGTTTGATTAATGGGGAGCATGAGATGCTGATAGGGCCTGGCCCTTGACTATTGCATGATGTTGTTGAGGCGTGCTTATCAGCACTGCTATGCGTGTGAATGATACATGGATGAATATTTTGATAAATTGCTATATCTTGATTGCCTGTGAATGATTGGAATCCCAGTGATGGATTATGAAAGGATTACTACCCTGTCATCATAGTCTGATTACCGAGTCGATGATTGCAGATTGACTTGGATAATTATGCGTCCAAGAAAATCTATGCGACTAGCCGGCTGGTCTGAGACTAGAGATCATGACCAGGGCCAGACCCCTGCGCCAGTCCCTGAGAACTGGCAGCAGCTTATGGAAAATATGCAGGCTCGGCTACAGAGCCAAGATGAACAGATATGAATTCTGCGGCAACAGGCTCCATCAGGGAGTGTTGCCCCCATTGTGCAACCTGCAGTGGTACTTGTTTTATAGCTAGTTGAGGTTGGGAACAAGTGGGAACCGTTGTATGAGCGGTTCAGAAAACAACAGCCCCTGATCTTTGAGGGAGGACCTGATCCACTGAAGGCTGAACAGTGGATGACCATGATTACTACCATTCTGGACTTTATGAGGGTAGAAGGACATGACAGAGTGGCTTGTGCCACATATATGCTGAGAGAGGATGCCCGAATCTGGTGGGAGGTGGCATCACAGACCAGGGATGTTACTATTTTGACTTGGGAAGGATTAAAGGACCTATTCAGTCAGAAGTACTATAATGTTGCCATTAGGGTAGCGAAAGTAAATGAGTTTGTGGGGCCGGTTCAAGGCAGTATGACAATTACGGAATATGCCCTGAAGTTTGACAGACTTGCAAAATTTGCACCAGATCTTGTGCCTACCCATGCAGCTAGGCAGGAAAGATTCATTAGGGGGCTTAATGCTATGATAGCCAGGGATGTGAGAATTACAACAGTACCTGGAGGGACAACTTATGCCCAGACTGTAGAAAAGGCTCTTACCGCTGAGGAAGCGGAAAATAAGATATGGAGAGAGAGTGCAATGAGGCGGGAGGGCCGCAGGGCGGTGCCTCCATATGCTGGTTCTGGTAGGGACGGAGGCCCCAGTGATTTGAAGAGGAAGACCCCTAATGCTTCGATCGTTCCTGGTCCTGATAGGAGAGGTCGGGGTACTCAGGGTGGCCGTCAGGGAGGCGGTGATTCATGGAGGACTTATCCATAGTGCACAAGGTGCAAAAGACGCCATCCAGGCGAGTGTCGGGCTAAGGCCTGTTATGTGTGTGGGGTGGTAGGACACCTCAAGAAAGATTGCCCGACAGTGAAGAAGGGAGATGTGGGGAAGGTGGACAGCTTGACTCCAGCTCGAGTGTTCACCCTGACGTAGGCAGAGGCCGAGGATAGCCCCTCGGTAGTGACAGGTCAGCTTTCTAGCGCTGGCACTCCTTTTACTGTATTGATTGACTCTGGTGCTACACACTCGTTTGTTTCTAGTAAGGTGATTGATAGACTATGTAGACCTAGTGAGTATTGTACTTCAGGGTTTGGGACTATTTTTCCTACAGGGGAACTGGTAGTGTCTAGGAGGTGGATTAGAGCACTGCCAGTGATAGTTGATGGTAGGGAGTTATCAATAGACTTGATTGATTTGAGTATGGAGGACTTTGATATGATTCTAGGTATGGATTGGCTGGTTAGATATGGAACTACCATTGACTACAGGAAGAAGATGGCGACTTTTGAGCCAGAGGGCGAGGATCCCTTTGTTTTTGTGGGAGCGGTGCATGGACCCCGCGTACCTAGGATATCGGCGTTGAGAGCCAGAGACTTGTTACAGGGTGGATGCATAGGTTTTCTGGCTAGTGTGGTGGATACCACTAGGGTTTCACCAGTAGGACCGGAGGAGACCAGATTGGTTTGCAAGTTCTTGGATGTGTTTCCTGAGGATTTACCTGGATTTCTGCCACGTAGGGAGATTCAGTTTGTCATTGAGTTGGCACCGGGGACAGAGCCAGTGTTGAGGGCACCATATAGGATGGCACCGGCAGAACTAAAAGAATTGAAGATACAGTTGCAGGAGCTTCTAGATTTGGGATTCATCCGGCCTAGTTACTCACCATGGGGTGCTCCAGTTTTATTTGTGAAGAAGAAGGACGGGACCTTGAGAATGTGCATAGACTATAGAGAATTGAACAAGTTGACCATCAAGAATAAGTATCCCCTACCAAGGATTGATGACTTGTTCGATCAGCTGTAGGGTAAGACGGTGTTCTCAAAGATTGATCTTCGATCTGGTTATCACCAGCTGAGGATCAAGGATGAGGATATACCGAAGACGGCCTTCCGAATGAGGTACGGGCACTATGAGTGTCTGGTCATGTCGTTTGATTTGACCAATGCCCCAGTAGCCTTTATGGACCTAATGAACAGGGTGTTCAAGGATTTTCTGGATCAATTCGTTATTGTCTTCATCGACGACATCTTAGTGTATTCCAATTCAGAGGCAGAGCACGAGCTTCATCTTCGATAGGTTCTTCAGAGGTTGAGGGAGCATCAGTTGTACGCCAAGTTTAAGAAATGTGAATTTTGGTTACCAGAAGTGACATTCCTTGGACATATAGTGGATGCAGATGGGATTAAGGTGGATCCATCTAAGGTAGAGGCAGTTAGGGAATGGCCGAGGCCAAGGAACGCCTCGGAGGTGCGGAGTTTTCTTGGTTTGGCAGGTTATTACAGACGGTTTGTAGAAGGCTTCTCGAATATAGCAGCACTGATGACAGAATTGACACGGAAGAATTTGAAGTTTATCTGGACAGACAAGTGTGAAGACAGTTTCCAAGAGCTGAAGCAATGACTTATTTCTGCGCCTATGTTGAGTCTTCCTTCGGGGGAAGGGAAGTTTGTGGTCTATTGCGATGCATCGAGATTAGGTTTAGGCTGTGTGTTGATGCAGAATGAGAAGGTTATAGCTTATGCATCACGACAGCTGAAGGAGTATGAACAGCAGTATCCTACCCATGATTTGGAGCTAGCAGCGGTGGTATTCGCACTGAAGATTTGGCGACATTACTTGTATGGGGAGACGTGCGAGGTGTACACTGACCATAAGAGTCTGAAGTATTTCTATACACAGAAAGACCTGAACATGAGACAAAGGCATTGGCTAGAGTTGGTGAAGGACTATGATTGTGATATTCTTTACCATCTGGGGAAAGCCAATGTGGTAGCAGATGCATTGAGCCGGAGAGGCTCAGGTCAGTTATATAGTTCCACCCAGATCTCAAGAGAGTTAGCTGATGAGATGGTCAGAGCAGGGATAGAATTGGTGGTGGGCCGATTGGCCAATATTACTCTACAGTCGACCCTGCTAGAGCGTATCAGAGAAGGACAGTTGGCAGACGCTCAGTTACGAGGGATTAGAGAGAATGCCCTAGCGGGAGTAGCTAAGGACTATTCTATTTCTAAGGTTGGTTTGCTTCAGTATCAGGGATGGATTTGTGTTCCAGCTGATGAGGGGATCAGACGAGAGATACTGGATGAGTCTCATACGACGTCGTACTCACTTCATCCAGGTACCACGAAGATGTACCAAGATCTACAGACGTTGTATTGGTGACCCGGGATGAAGAAGGATGTAGTGGAGTACGTAGCCAGATGTTTAACCTATCAGCAGGTGAAAGCTGAGCATCAACGACTAGCAGGGTTGCTTCAGCCTTTGAGTATTCCCGAGTGGAAATGGGAGGAAATTACTATGGATTTTGTGGGAGGTTTACCCAGAATAGTGGGGCTTCATGACTCGGTGTGGGTGATAGTGGATAAATACACCAAGTCAGCCCATTTTCTTCCAGTAAGATTGACATATACTGTGGATCAGTATGCTGAGTTGTATGTGAGGGAGATCGTATGTCTCCATGGGGTTCCTAAGTCTATAGTGTCAGACCGGGATCCTATCTTTACTTCCAAGTTTTGGAGTGGTTTACAGAAGGCTTCGGGGACTCAATTAAAGTTCAGTACAGCCTTTCATCCTCAGACTGACGGACAGTATGAGAGGACGATTCAGGTGTTGGAGGATATGCTCAGAGCGTGTGTGATTGACTTTGAGGGTTCATGGAGTAAATATCTTCCGTTGATTGAATTTTCGTATAACAATAGTTAGCAATCAACAATTGGAGTGGCTCCCTATGAGTTTTTGTATGGGAGGAAGTGTAGATCACCCATTCATTGGGATGAGATGGGTGAGAGGAAGTATTTGGGGCCAGATATGGTACAAAGGACAAGTGAAGCTATAGAGAATATCTGAGCTAGAATGCTCGCTTCTTAGAGCAGACAGAAAAGCTACACTGATCCTAAGCATAGGGACGTGGAGTTCCAGGTTGGGGACCACGTGTTTCTTCGAGTCTCACCTTTGCGAGGGGTGAGGAGGTTTGGAAACAAGGGCAAGATAAGCCCTAGATTCATTGGACCTTTTGAGATCCTAGAAAGGATTGGTCAGGTGGCTTACAGATTAGCTTTGCCACCATCATTGTCTGGATTTCATGATGTATTCCAGGTTCTATTCTCCGGAAGTATGTTTCAGATGCGACCCATGTATTAAGGTATGAAGATTTGGAGTTATAGATAGATTTGGCTTATGAAGAGCAACCGGTTCAAATCTTGGATCAAAAAGATAAAGTATTGCGGAATAAGATGATTACTCTTGTTAAAGTGTTGTGGAGGAATAGTAAGGTCGAGGAGGCGGCCTGGGAGCTTGAGACAGCAATGCGGGATCAATATCCCGAGTTATTCAGGTAAATTTCGAGGAAGAAATTCTCATTAGGAGGGGATAGTTGTAACGACCTAAATTTACTAATAAGGCTTAAGGGCCTTGATTAGTGTGGCGGGAGGGCATAATTGGAATATATGTGATTTAATGATTAAAAGCATGTTATATGACTATTTGAATATCGGATATGCATGACTATGTGTGTTAGTATGCATGTAGGCCCTGATTAGGTTAGAAGGGCATAATCATAATTTTTTCCCGCTGAGGGCATAACTGTATATATATATGATAAATTGTCGAGACCACATTATTATGTGGATATATCTATGATCTGTGATTCGAGACGATCCTAGTGAGCGGGTTAGCGAAAAAGTCACAGCGGGGATTTATACCCGGCTCAGGGTGAGCCTGGGGGTATAAATGGAATTTAGAGAATATATTGGGGTCAATTTTGACATTGAGGAATATAATTGGTGAATAAGTAGGTATCAGGAAGTAAGCGGAAAATCATAGAGACACTCGAGGAATTAGCGGGAATTAGGTGAAATGACCAAAATGCCCCAAGGTGGATTAAAAGATTTAGAATTAAAGGGGAGGGTATTATGGTCATTTGGCTTATAAGGGGTAAGTATTATCAGGCTTTATACTTAGTGGAATTTGTAGAAGGGGCTGGAATGCTGAAGGAAAGAAAAGAAGGGAAAGAAAAAAAGGGCATTTCCAAGGTCGGTTTAGGATTTCTTCACCATTTCTTGGGTTCCTTTGGAGCAAAAACTCAAGAGTTTGGGTAAGAGCTAGAGGCTAGGCTCCCTGTACTAGCTTGAGGAATTGGTAGAGCAATCCATCCAGTTGAGGTAAGACTTTGAGGTTTTCTTTGGTTTCTGGTTTTGATGTTGAACTAAGATTTCTAAGCTGAATTTGGTGGGGAATTCTAGGGAAATTGGAGCTGAGCTTTGATGAGGTGAAGGCCAAGCTTGTGAGGAGGACAACCTAGGCTAAATTTATCCAGCAAAGGTAAGGGATTCTAGTTTGAACTTTGTGGTTTCAGTGGTTGTTTTGCTGAGTTTTTGAATTCTAGGTTTAGCCATGGTGAAATGTTGGATTAGGGGTGCATGTGTTTAAGTTTTATATGGTCAGGATGCTTGGGATGAGTTAGCCATGTTAGTAAGCTTAATTCTAAGTTTGGAGGAAGTTTGGAGAAGTTTTGGTAAGGTTTGGCTTGGGGAAAATCGAAGGAGGGAATGATGCATGAATAAGGCCCGACGCTGAGCTCTGGTTTCTCCATGGCGAGACGCAAGAAGAACAGCCAAAAGCCTGCTTCAGTTTCGATGGTGATTGCTTCTCCGGTGGTACAAGAGACGAGTGAGGATAGTAGAATTGCGAAGGATTATGATGCACCAGAGGATATAGATGATGAGTTCAAAGATTCGATGGTGGATTTCCCAGACTTTGGTTTGCGAGATGCTTTAGATTCTGAAAGGGATCCGTCTGGTGTTTTGGGGTCTGGAGCGATTGGGAAGGATAAGGGTGTTGATGAGGATGATTTTCTGAGCCAGGCTAAAGATAAGTGGTCCCAGTTTCGTTCCTTGCTGCCTAATCAGGGAGGGGCCAAACTTACTTTTGAGGAGCCAATTGTTAAGGAAGGCATTCGGATTGCCCAGGTTGATTTGGATGAGATTCAGGTTGAGACTTCTTTCTGGAACTCAGCTGTAGTTTGTATGGTGCTTGGGGCTAACCCACCATTCGCAATTTTTGAGGGATTTGTTAAAAGGATTTGGGGTAAACTAGGGATTGAGAGAATTGCTAGGCTTAATTCTGGTCTTACACTCGTTAAGTTCCGTGATGAGGCCACAAGAGATTTGGTTTTAGAAGCTGGGGTTATGCACTTTGATAGAAAACCAGTGATAGTGAAGCCTTGGTCAGCTGATTTGGATACTCTTAAGGCTGTGAAAACTGTCCCTGTTTGGATTAGATTGCCAGGACTGGGTTTGCAATATTGGGGTACGAAATGCTTAAGTGCTCTTGTGAGCACAATAGGAAACCCACTTCTGGTAGACAAAGTTACTAAGGAAAGGTCGATGATGCAATTTGCTAGAGTGTTAGTTGAAATTGAGATCGCTGAGGCTCTCCCTAAATCTATTCAGTTTCTTAATGAGAAAGGGCAATTAATGGAACAGCTGCCGGAGTTTGAGTGGCTCCCGACTCAGTGAAGTGGGTGCAAGGTGTTTGGTCATACAGTTAGTATGTGTAAAAGGAAGCCTACTGAGGTTTGGAGGCAGAAAGGCCATACTGGAATAATTGAGACTAAACAAGGTAACACGGAACAACAGCCAATTTCAGAAGAAAAGAATGTTACTAGTGGAGAAAAGGTTGTTGTCACGAAGGATTTAGATGCAGGTCAGGGGATATCTCAGTCTCAGGCTCAAGTTAGGAATGCAGATCACACTGATGTTGCTCCTGATAGAAATGTTAATGTGACAGACAAGCTGGAATGAAGTGCTCCTAAAAGAGGAGGTGGTCTTAAGAAGGTTAATAGGAAGATTCAGAGCAACCTGAGAAACTCTTATGGTGTTTTGCAGGATAAGGTAATGGAGGTCACAAACTTGGGATTAGCTTCAACAAGTTTGTTTGATGGAGAGTCACAACTTGCTTAGCTGGAATGTTAGAGGCATTAATAAAAGGGAGAAACAGGTTTCTCTGAGTAAATTCTGTTTTGTGAATAAGATTGGTCTTGGAGCTTTTTTGGAGACCAAACTTTATGGTGATAAAATTGGGAAAATGATGAGTGCTTCTTTTAAAGGGTGGAACTACTACTCGGGTACGAATTCGGAGGGTCGTATTCTGGTTTTGTGGCTGCCTCAGGTGGTGACTGTTGAGATCCTAATGGAGAGTGACCAATTTGTTCACATATATGTTAAAGGGATTAATTCTAGTAAAGTATTCTGTGTTACTTTTGTTTATGGAAGGAACACCATAGAGGGTAGATTTCCTCTATGGAGTGATCTTGCTGGGTTAAGTTTCCCTGTTAAACCTTGGGTTGTGGCAGGGAATTTCAATGCTATTTTTTAGGGTAATGATAGAGTCGGTGGTCGTATTATCACTGCTGTTGAGTTGGAGGATGCTTGAAATTGGAGGGCTTTGGGGTTAGTTGATGAGCTGCGTTCCATAGGGTCTCATTTTACTTGGACTAACAATCAAGAAAATGATAATAGAATCTACTCTAAACTGGATAGAGTGTTTAAAAATGATGAATGGCTGGATTTGTTCCCTCAAGCTGAAGCTTTGTTTAATTGGGACCTTCTTTCTGATCATTGCTACTGCATCATCAAAATGGGAGCTGCTATTAACAGTGGTCTTAGGCCTTTTAGATTTTTTAATATGTGGACTGAGCATAGGAGTTTTAAAGACACTGTTTTACAGAGCTGGAATAAGCCTATTAAAGGAAGAGGGCTGGTGCGTATTGTCAGAAAATTGAGTAGACTTAAGGTTGTTCTAAGCAAGTTCAATAAACTCATTGTGGGTGATGTGGCTATGCATTACAATCTGGCGAAGGAGAAGTTTCAAAATGCTCAAGGATTTCTTCAAAGAAATCCCCACTCGACTGAGTTGCAAAGGGAGGAAGCTCTGGCTGGTGCGTGTCTTGCTTATCATTCTAAAGCTTATGACAGCTTTTTGAGACAAAAAAGCAAGATTGATTGGCTGCGATATGGGGATGATAACACGGCTTATTTTCATGCGTGTTTAAAGCAAAGGAGAGCCAATAATTGCATTACTTCAGTGGTTTCGGATTCAGGTGAATTAATTGAGAAATTTGAAGATGTTGTGATGCATTTTGTTCACCATTTTCAGAAAATTATGGGCAGTAGTAGTAATGCTTCAGTTCCTGTTCAGTCCTCTTGTTTCAGGCTTGGTCATTGTTTATCCCTGGAGCAGCAAGTTAAGCTTGTTAGACCGTTCACAAAGAAGGAAGTGAAGGATGCCTTATTTAGCATAAGCTCTATAAAAAGTCTGGGGCCGGATGGGTTCGGTTCTGGTTTTCTTAAAGCTATGTGGGGCAGCTTAGAAGCTAAAATTTCAGAGGCTGTTTTCGAATTCTTTGAGAGTGGTGTTTTGCCAGAGGAAGTTAATAAGGCTACCATTTGCTTGGTTCCTAAAGTTGAGACACCAACTAAGGCAGTAGATTTTAGGCCTATAGCTTGTTGCAATGCTATATACAAGTGTATTTCAAAAATTCTCTATGGGAGGTTGGCCACTGTTCTGCCTTGTTTAGTCCATCAAAACCAAGGAGCTTTTGTCAAAAATAGATTGTTGGCGCATAATATCCTTATTCTTCAGGATATTATCAAGGGTTATAATAGGAAAAATGCTTCCCCTAGATGTGTGATGAAAATCGACTTGAGTAAAGCTTATGACATGCTTGATTGGGATTTTATGGAGACCATTCTTTCCGAGTATTGTTTTCCTAGCAAGTTTATTAAGTGGATTATGGCGTGTTTGAAGGATCCTTCCTATTTGATTCTTATGAACGGTAGAATCCAAGGGGAGTTTAGAGGCAAAAAAGGCCTTAGACAAGGGGACCCATTATCTCCGTTGTTGTTTGTTTTAGCTATGGAGTACTGTACTAGGCTGTTAAGTCAAGCTTCTTTGGATAAGAGGTTCAGATTCCACCCAAAATGCAAATCTCTTAAGCTAGTCAATCTGTGTTTTGTTGATGATCTAGTCATTTTTTGTAAGGGAGTTTCTAATTCTGTTCAGATTTTGAGGGATAGTTTCACTGAATTCTGTATGGCTTCGGGTTTGTCTGGTAATTTACAGAAATCGCAAGTGTTTTTTGGGGGTTTGGATGATAGAGAGACTCAACAATTTCTAGGGAAGATTCAGTTCACTGAAGGGAAGTTTCCTCTCAAATACTTAGGGGTTCCTCTTCGAACAACTAAGTGGAGGGCTGGAGATTGTGCTATCATAATTACTAAGATTCAGCAAAAGCTTCATACTTGGGCCAGCCGTCATCTCTCATTTGCAGGGAGGGCTCAACTGGTTAATACAGTGCTTTTGAGCTTGAGATCGTTTTGGATGAGCATTTTTATGCTCCCTAAGAGTGTTACTAAGGAGATAGATCGTTTATGTAGAAATTTTCTTTGGGGAGTTAAGGAAGGCAATGTTAACCGCAGTAAATTACACTTCACTACTTGGAGCCAAGTTTGTCTTCCGAAGTGTATGGGTGGTCTTGGCTTTAAGGAGGGCAGTTCTTGGAACACTGTTCTCCTAGCTAAGTTTGTTTGGGTTGTTTCTGATAAGCAAGACATTCTTTGGGTTAAATGGGTGGACTCAATCTATCTAAAGGGTCAAGATTTCTGGTCTTATTCTATTCCTCAAGATGTTAGTTGGTATTGGAGGAGACTAGTGAAATTGAGGTCAGTCTTCTCTGATATCAGCTTAGCTGCAGCTGTGAAGGGTGACAAACTATGTTTGAAGGTGTTGTATTACAGTTTACTTAACAGGAAAAGAGTTGAATTCGTTGATGTGGTTTGGTGCTCTATGGCAGTCCCGAAGCATAGATTCATCCTGTGGCAAGCTTCTCTCGGCCATCTTCTTACTCAGGATAAGTTACATCAGTGTAACTTGGAGCAGCCTTCTTTACTGTGTCCTGTTTGTGAATTGGAGCAGGAATCTCATGCCCACTTGTTTTTTGCCTGTCCCTTTTCTCAACAGCTCAGGGCTCATTTTTTGGATTGGTTGGGTAGGGATATCTGGCCGATTACTTATGCTAATTGGTGTACCTGGATGTGTGGGAAGCTGAAAAGTCTGAAGCATCAGGTGTTGGCTGCTGCATTGGCAGCTGCTGTGTACATGGTTTGGAGAAATAGGAACCTCTGTGTGTTTGAGTTGAGATCTTTGGCTATTGGTCCTGTAATTCAGTAGATTAAGTCCAGTATTAGATCTAGACTAGCCAGGTTGCCTAAGCTGAAAGTTAGGACCTGTGAGGTGGCGTTCTTAGAGGCTATTACTCAGATGTAACTGATTTTGTTTGGCTCTTTGAGCTTGGTTTGTAATCTTGCTGGTTTTTTTGCAATATATTCTTATTTTCCATCAAAAAAAAAAATTGGAAGGAAAAACAACATTTGCTGTTCTGTGACTAGCGCTAGGCAATATACCCTGGGATGATTTTGGGCTCTGTTTGTAGCGCTGTAGCGCCCTCCTTAGAGCGCTGTAGCGCTACCCTTTTTCCAGAAAAGGGTTTTTGCCCTGGGGTTCGGGGTTCGATTCCACCACCCCGTTTGGTGGAATTGGGGCTACCCGAGGGCTCGGGATTGGACCCGAGGTTAGGTTTTGGACTTGAGGTTGGTGATGATTCTGATCTATGGTTGTGACTAGGTGTGTTCTAGGGCTCAAGGGGGGGTCGTGCTCAAGGATCAAAGTGAACGAAGCTAGCAAATTTAAAGGTAAGAAAACTTCACCCGGTTATGTGTTTGTGATGGGACTAAGTGCTCCCGATATCTATATAATGTCTAAGATGGTATTATGCCATGGAACATGTGATAAATGGCCTAAGGGTGCCGTATACAATATTTGCGCACAGGGCGCGGCTTGGCCACTGGTAGCCGAGGACAGCTTAATATTCACTGAGCTCAGTTTAAGCGGGCCGGAGTCAGTGGGATAAACAGAGGGTGCGGCCTAAGGGCGCTAACCCTAGTTATCATATGTGAATTGATTATTGATATGAAGTGATATGTTTGGTATGCTGAATGCTTGATTATCATGGATGCTTAGACTGATGAGATCATGTTTATGTGATATGAGATATTGTATTGTCTGTTGGTTGTTTATGCTCTGTTATTGTGTTTTCTTGCTAGGCCTTGGCTCACGGGTGCTACGTGGTGCAGGTAAAGGAAAAGGCAAGTTGGACCAATCCTGAGATGGAGAGCTGCGAGGCTGAATGTACATAGTCAGCTGTTTGGCCGCCATGGCCGAGGTGTGGATCAGGACAAGGAATGCCTAACAGTCTGTTTTGCCTTAGAGTGGCTAATTGTTGTATTTAAATCTTGAATCTTTGTAAATGGTTCTATTCTTGTTATTTTTGGGATCCCATGTAAACAGAAAATGTTTATTTAAAAAGAATTGCGGCTTTTGAGACCAAAATCTTTTAACCCTAGTTCCACTATAGTTTAGTAACACGTTTTAATTAAATAACTTGATTATCAAGTCTAGCACATTTATAAACACACAGTGTAACAGTCTTAGCTATCCAGGGCATTATAGGAGGGGATAGTTGTAACCACCCAAAATTGCTAATAAGGTTTAATGGCCTTGATTAGTATGTCGGGAGGGCATAACTGGTATTTATGTGAATAAATGATTTAATAAATGATTGTTCGGCATGCATGACTATATTATTATATGGAGATGATTAAGTGCACGTTTATGAGAAGTAAATATGCATGTGGGCCATGTTTTTCTTATAAGGGCATTTTTATAATTTTGGCCCGTAGAGGGCATAAAATGTAATTATATGTGATAAATTGTTGAGACCACATTATTATGTGGATATATTTGCAGCATATGGCTCGAGACGGTCCTAGTGAGTGGATTGGCGTAATAGTCACAGTGGGGGATTAATACCCAGCTCGAGGGAGCCTGGGGGTATTTTTGAGAATTTGGAAAATATATCGGGGATTATTAGACATTTTGGTAAATAATTAAAAGTTAATTTGATGATGGTAATTAATTGGTGGTTAATAGGAACATTTGAGGAATTAGTTGGAATGGGGAATGAAATGACCTTTTTACCCCTATGAGTCATTTGAGGATTAGTTAATTAGAGAGGAAGCTTGGTCTTTTGTCTAAGTAATATAATCAAAAATTTAGGGAAACAAAAGAGAAGAAACTAGAAACTAAAGGAACTCTCAGCTCATCCACTCTCACCTCACATACTCCCTCTCTTTCACTCTCTTTTGTGAAATATTGAAGCTAAGGGGGAAGTACTGAAGAAATCAAACTTGAGGTTGGGGTTTTGGAAGGGAATTCAGCTAGGGATTGAAGCTGGAATTGGTGTGGTTTCAACCATAGTTGGGGAAAGGTTTCCATTGTTAATTCTTTGTGTTAGACTGAGTAGCTTGAGCTTGGAGCATATGCTTATTCTGGAATTTTGAAGGGTTTGTAGATGAATTGAAGCTCTGAAACTAGGAAGTGTTTAGCTGAGACTTAAGCTCAAAAATTGGAGGTTGAATCTTGTGAGAAGATGGTCACAACTGAGGTAAAATTCTGACTAATATCTTTGAATTTTCTGAGTTCTTACTTTGTTTTTATCGTGTTTAGGGCTTGAGAGCTTGGATTTGGGTTTTGGGGATTTGTTGGAGTTTTGGGGAAAGCTTGATTGGGTTATGTTGCTTTTGATGAGTAGAGTGTATTTATGTAGTTAATTTTGAGTTTGAATGATGATTGGAGTGAGCTTTTAGAGCTTTGGCTCAGGAAAGTTGAAGGGAGAAACCCAGAAATTTCCATTTCGGTTGCTAGCGTTGTAGCGCTAGGTTGGGAGCGCTACAGCGCTAGGCTGCGTTTCTGGGGGGGCTTAGGTTTATGACTATAGCGTTGTAGCGCCCTCTGGTAGCGTTGTAGCGCTACCCTGCCTCCAAAACTTGGTTTTTAGGTACTTTTTAGGGTTTTGCTTGGGGGCTCGGGGGGACGGTTTGACCCCGAAGTTGGCTTACGGAATCAAATTATAATGAGGGTTCTATTTATGGTTTGTGACTAAGTTTTTTGCCAAGGCTTAGAGCTAGGGATCTTGCTTGGAGCCATTTCACCTTCTTCGCTCGGATAGTAAAGGTAAGAAAACTGCACCCTTTTGAGTGGCTTTGATGAGACTAAGGGCTCCCTACATTTGAATACAATTGTTGTATGATTATGATATGCCATGAGAGCATGAAATACATAGCCTAAGAGTGTCGGAACTGATATTTGTGCACAGGATGCGGCTCTGCCCTTGGTAGCTGAGGACAGCTTAATATTCACTGAGCTCGACTTAAGCGGGTCAGAGACAGTGGGTTAAACAGAGGGTGCGGCCTAAGAGTGTCGACCCTGAGTATTGTGTGATGATTATGTTAAACTATTGATTATGAATGTGATTACTGTTATTAATCTGATGCTGATGGTTTGTTGAATACCTGGATGATAGATTGATGAATCTTTGCTTGTCGTCATTGATTTGTGCCTGTTATGGCCTGATAAATATTTGGTTAATATCTTATGAATTATTTCATTGTCTGGATTGTTTATGCTATGTGATATAGTTTTCTTGCTGGGCCTCTGCTCACGGGTGCCACGTGGTGCAGGTAATGGCAAAGGTAAGATGGTTCAACCATGAGTTGGAGAGCTCTGGGGACGAGGTGTACATTATCAGCTGCTCGGCCGCCACGATCGAGGGATTGTACAGGGACAGAAACCTAAAATGTATATTTTACCATTAGAGTGGCCTTGATTATTTATAACTTTTGGAGATTTCGTAAATATGTCCTTTAAGCCCTATTTTGGGATCCCATGTACCAAACATTTGTTTTAATGAGAAATTGTCTATTTATGGCCAAAATATTTTAACCCTAACTTGTTTATGATTATAGGATCACATTTTCATTTAAATGACTTGATTAGCAAGTCTTGCACTATTTAAAACACACCATGTGACGGCCTTGGTTATCCAGGGTGTTACATGCATTGTCGTTGTCTTACCATTATAAACCCAATTCGTAGACTTATTAATCTCTGCATCCCAAACTATGCCACAATAATCTTCTTTATCAAATCATTGCCAGAATTCCTCCCAACCCATCGTGACAACACTTTGGGTCTGAGTACCACTTCTGGGCATCCTCCTGCCACAACTGCTTAGCACAACCACTCTGTCACGGCCTAACATCTCTGTAATATCAAGGATGGAATTAGCTTTGCCCATCCACTATTCAATTCTTGAACAAATCCAAACCCTCCTCAAAACTAGAGGATAATGCCTCTAATGCCTTCCATACAGTAATTCTTATCTATCTCCACCCTCAGGTTAAACCAACGCTGATACCCTTACTATCAAGGTATACAAAGCAGCTTTTCTCACAACAAAACCTGCTGTTTCACCCATCTAATCTCTTTTATCAGATCTCACAGCCTTACTCACATACGAGCGAACGTCTGCTACGACTTTCAGGGGAGATGGAGGATTCCAACCCTAGCTATCATCTGCAACCTTCACTAGAACAATACCAGGTCCAACCAACCATTCTGAGCGCATACAATCTGAATTAATCTGCCATCACCGACTAACCCCTCAATCCTGATGCTCAAATCCAAAACCATCCCACGGGCAGGTCCAAACAACCACAATAATCATACACACAAAACATATCAAACACCAATCTACATTACTATGCATTAGTTATCAAATTTCATTGCTACCAAATACACTCATATTTACCATGCTTCCTGCATATCAACAAGCAGATAAAACATATAAGTTTAATTCAAACAGTTAACCACATGCAATCAACATACAAATCTTTATCCATCTATTCATCCACATTCAATAGCAATGTTAATCAGCACGCCTCAGTATCATCACACAGCAGTCAAGGACCAGTCCCTATCAGAATCTCATGCTCCCTATTAACCATATAAATTAATGCATTCATATTCCATTCAAGCACTTAATCATATAATCTCATATATTCAATTACAAAACCCTGAGTCGAGCTTGTCTTTAGCAGAAAGTGTACATGTCCAGCCAGTCTTCAGGAACCCTTAAACCTAGACCGCTCTGATACCAAGTTGTAACGCCCTGGATAACCAAGATCGTTACACTGTGTGTTTAAAATAGTGCAGGACTTGCTAATCAAGTCATTTAAACAAAAATGTGATCTTAAAGTCATAAACAAATTAGGTCTAAAATATTTTTGTCATAAACGGATAATTTTCAATAAAAAATTAATATTTAGTACATGGGATCCCAAAAATAAGGTTTAAAGGTCAAATTTACAAAATTTCCAAAAGTTATATACAATCAAGGCCACTCTAATGGCAAAATACACATTTTAGGTTTCCTTCCCTGTACAATCCCTCATCTATGGCAGACGAGCAGCAATGTACACCTCGCCCCTAGAGCTCTCAAACTCATGGTTGAACCATCTTATCCTTGCCATTACCTGCACCACGTAGCACCCGTGAGCCGAGGCCCAACAAGAAAACTATATATCATAGCATAAACAATTTAGACAATCAAATGATTCATAAGATATTAACCAGATATTTAGCAGGCCATAACAGGCAAAAAATCAGTGACGACAAACAAAGAATCGCCAGTCTATCATCTAGATATTCAACAAGCCATCAGCATCAGATTAATAACAGTAAACACATTCATAATCAATAGTTTAACAAAATCATCATACAATACTTAAGGTCGATGCCCTTAGGCCGTACACTCTATTTAACCCACTGTCTCCGGCTCACTTTGGCCAAGATCAGTGTTTAACCCACTAACTCCGGTCTGCTTAAGCCGAGCTCAGTGATTATTAAGTTGTCCTCAGCTACCAATGGCCGAGCCGCACCCTATGCGCAAATATCAGTTCTGGCACTCTTAGGCCGTTTATTTCATGCTCACATGGCATATCATAATCATACAACAATTGTATTCAGATATAGGGAGCCCTTAGTCCCATCACAGCCAAACAAAAGGATGCGGTTTTCTTACCTTTAATTTCCGAGCGGTGAAGGTGAAATGGTTCTGAGTACAATCCTTAGCTCCGAGCCATGGTGATAAACCTAGTCACAATCCATAAATGGTACTTCGTTAAAATCCAAAGAACAATCCCGGAACCAAACTCGTGCTCTCGGGACCTCTAATTCCACCAAACGAAGTGATGAAATTGTCCCCCGAGCCCCCGAGCAAAATCCCTAAAAAGTACCCAAAAACCAGGTTTTGGAAGTTGAGTAGCGCTACCAGATGGGCGCTACAGCGCTAGAGTCAGAAACTCAAGCCCCCCAGAAACGCAACCTAGTGCTGTAGCGCTACAGTGCTAGCAGCAAAAATGCAAATTTCTGGGTTTCTCTTCCCAAACTTTCCCAAGCCAAAGCTCCAAAAATCCACTCCAATCATCCATCAAACACAACATTGAGTCCATAAATCACTATATCTCATCCTAAACAACCTAATAACACCCAAAACCTAGCTAAGAACCTCACCAACCACAAACATCAAAATTGATCTTGAAGCTCAAGAACACCAACTGAAAACCAGAAAACCCAGAACATTCAAGGGCTAAAAATCATTACCTCAAAGAGAAATTTGACCCTAGGCTGCCCCCAATACCACTCCAAGCTTCAGCACTCAAAGTCCCAAGCTCAAGTTCCTCACAACTTCTTCCCAAATTTCAAAATTCTAGGTGTGGATGGCTACTACTCCTTCTTCAATTGATCCCACTCTTTACTTCCCTCAAAACCAGCTCTCAAGACCTATGCTCTGTTTCTTCAGCAAATTCAAAGCCCCAACACAAGAGGGAGAGAGAGAAAAACGTGAGTGATGAGAGAGAGAGAGCTAAGAGACTTTTCTTTGTTTTTTTTCTTTCCTTAGATTATTCTATAACTTTATGTATTGTTCTAACAAAACAGAGTATATCCTCCATAGCCAAATGACACACTTGCCCCTTTAACTATTTAAATCTCTCAAGGGTGCCCAAAGGGTAATTTGGTCATTTTGCTCCTAATTCTAGCTAATTCCTCGAGTGTTCCTATTATTTACCACTTAAATCCTGTCATCCATTTAATCACCAATTGTTTACCCAATGTCTAATAATCCCCATTATATTTTCTAAATTTCCCGAAAATACCCCCAGGCTCCCCCGAGCCTGGTATAAATCCTCGCCGTGACTATTTCGCCAATCTGCTCACTAGGACCGTCTCAAGCCATATGCTGCTAATATATCCACATAATAATGTGATCTCAACAATTTATCACATATAATTACATTTATGCCCTCTACGGGCAAAAATTACAAATATGCTGTTATAAGCAAAACAGGGCCCACATGCATATTTAATACTCATAAACATGCACTTAATCATCTCCACATAATCATATAGTCATGCATGCCACACAATCGTGCATCAAATCATTTATTCACATAAATACCAATCATGCCCTCCCGGCACACTAATAAAGGCCCTTAAGCCTTATTAGCAATTTTGGGTCGTTACAAACATATAAGTCCATATATTGCCATCCTGGCCCCGTAATCAAGGCCCTAAGCCTTATTAGGAATTTTGGGATGTTACATAAAACCTTGGAAGAGCCCAAGGAAGATGATACTCAAGAAGTTGTAAAAGAGAGGAAGAAGCACGAAGAAGATGAATTGATATGTAGGGGTCACATCCTCAATGCTCTTTCTGATAGGCTCTATGATCTCTACACCAACACCAAGACCACCAAGGAGATTTGGGAGGCGTTGGAAAATAAGTACAAAGCGAAAGAAGAAGGTATTAAGAAATTCATTATTACTCAATATATGGAATTTAAATTTCATGATGATAAACCTTTACTCCCTCAAATTCATGAGTTACAAATTATTGTGAATAAATTGTCTACACTTAACATTGTATTGCCGGAAAAATTCCTTGTTGGTGCCATTATAGCCAAGTTACCTCCTTCTTTGAGAGGCTATAGAAATAAAATTCTCCATAGAAATGAAGAGATTTCCTTGGAGGAAATTCTCAAACACTTGAGAATTAAGGAGGAATCTCATTCTAGAGAGACTTCTAAGGAGAAGTCCAATGGAGAGACTTCTAAGGCCAATGTGGTGGCTAAACCTCCTAACAAGGGCAAAGGAATTGGTAAGAACAAGGGCAAGGGCAAGGGTAAAAAATCCTTAGGGCCGAAGAGAATGAGGGACAATTCAAAAGTTCCAAGGGACCTAGCTTTGTCTGTGGCAATAATGGCCACTTTGCTAGAGATTGTAGGTTCAAGAGGAACCAAAACAATGAGGCAAGAGTCAATTCAACCCAAGATGAGCTAGTGGCAACACTAAGCAAAGTTAATGTCATTCATGGAAAGGTGAGTGGGTGGTGGTATGATACTTGTGCCACTGTTCATGTTACCTATGATAGAACTCTTTTCAAGATCTTTGAATCTTCAAAGAAAGGGCATGAGATACAAATAGACAATGAGTAAAGGTCCAAGGTGTTGGTATTAAATGATCAAATCAAATGTACGCGACAAAATATATGGACCCATTTTAATAAATATTAATAGCAGCAAGGATCATATACATATATAAATATTAAATCACGTACAAATAGATCAGTGATTACCTCGTGTAGCTTATCAAGTGTCCTTGAGTCTTTTTGTATAAATCAATGATATTCCTATCCAGTGTTCTGAGATCTCACACCTTGATCTTCCATACCAATCCTCAAACACTCATGTGGGCATGTAGGATTCAAAATGTTGATTTATGTGACTCCCTAGATGTACTCAACACATGAAATCTAGAGAGTTTTGATACAGAGAAGGTTTAGAATAGTTTTCAGGTTTAGAGAAAACTATCGCTTTGGAAAGAGAGTCTGATTATCCATCATTTTTCTGAATATCACGTATATCAGATTTATAAAGATGTTTATTCTAATTAAATACACTTTATTTAATTAAAATATAATTCAAATTAAAACTGATTAGATATTTTTATTTAATTATCTATTTAAATCAAATTTAAACATAATAATTAAATAATTGATTAAACAAATTTATTTGAAATTCAAAATTCAATCCCAGGGATAAAATCCCTAATGCTAGGCGTCACACACTGTACTGTACAGTGTGTGTCGCCTAGCCCTATTAGGGTTGCTCTAATTTTCTCATTTGTTTGTTTAATCAACTTTTAAGACAAGATATTTATTCCAACATAAATATCAGTTAATTCAAAATTAATTTTATCTTAAAATATCACTTTTAAATTAAATAAATATCATATTATAAATAAGATATTTATTATTTTCTCTCTTTATATTAATTCAAACAAGATTAATATTAATTTTAATGTATAGTTTTTCAAAATAAAAACTATATAGTTAAATAATTAATTAATTCACAATTAATCAACTACCCATAATTATCAAATAATTATTTCCTTACGCTGGAAAATTAATTCATTTGCTATTTAGTCATTTCTCTTAACAAATCTTTGTTTTGACATTCTTACCCTTGACAGTGTAGGACAGAGGTGATCTGGGGATCATGGACATATAATACGAAGTTCCAATGAACAAGATTATTAATTAAAATCTTTAATCTAATAATCTTCTTTATTAATCCCATGATTACTCCACTATAAATATGGAATTGTACTTTAAGTATTTACAGAATTATATTTATTGAGATTTCTCTAGTAGTCCATTAATATAATCAATATATGTAGTTTTGTCCTCCATTATTGGTTCGTTAATTAGAGCTGGTCAAAATTACCATTTTACACTTCTAATTACTTCTTGATCCTTAAGTACCATTAATTCACTAGCGAATAATTAATCTATAATTTAATTCTAGATTTGAGCTCAATAACTATTCAGTTCCATAATCAACCCTTAAGGGAACCAATATTTGATCTGTTAGGAAAGCATGGATTCCAATATTGTAATTCATGTTCCCAGCCATCCATGATATTGAATCTCCAAAACAAAAGTCATTAACCTCATTATTCTATGAGACCTTGACGAGTGAATCAAAAGATCTAATAAACATAAACAGGAGTTCATGAATACTCAGGATTTAGATTGATCTACAAATGATCATCTATTATGACAAGAACTAAATCTTTACGTCAAACAGAAAGTTTATAAAGATAATTAATTCTCATCGGTCCTATCATATATAATTTCTATTATATACAGCACATTTACTAAGATGTTTATCCACATCAGTAATCTGAATTTAGATTACTTACATCTCGTATGCTTAGCAAACCGTACTAGTAACCATTCATTAAAGATTCCTTACTTTAATATGTTACTGACTATTTTATTTATTATATATGATCTTAATTCTCTTGTACTAATACAAGATCATATTCTCATGAATGAATAGGGAATTTTCTTGATATTATTACATAATTAATTCGAACAATAATTATAACATTCAAATATAATAAAATTGTACTTTTATTTAAAACTAATAGAATGTCTTTACATGCTTTTAGGGTATTAACCCTAACACAAGGTTGAAGGAAAGGGTACCATTGATTTGTTCTTCACATCCGACAAGAAGGTTCTACTCACCAATGTCTTGTATGTACCAGGAATGAGTAGAAACCTTCTGAGTGGCAATTTACTTGGTAAGCTGGTAATCAAGGCTATGATAGATTCTGGCAATCTCATTTTATCTAAAGACAATGTTTTTGTGGGAAAGGGATATGCTTGTGATGGCATGTTCAAACTTTTTACATCTATTGACCATGTGAACAATAAAGTTTCTTCTTGTTGTTGTTATATGCTTGACTCAAATTCTATTAATTTGTGGCATGTTAGACTCTCACATATAGGATTTAGCACAATTAAAAGGGCTATCAAATTTGGATTAATTGATTATGATAATGTTGAGCATGATAAATATGAATTATGTGTTAAATCTAAAATGGTAAAGAAACATTTTCCTAGTGTTGAAAGGAACTATAAGTTATTAGATTTGATACATAGTGATTTATGTGAACTTAATGGAATATTGACTAGAGGAGGAAGTAGATATTTTATTACTTTCATTGATGATTGCTCTGGGTTCACATATATATATTTGCTTAAGAATAAATATGAAGAATTTGATGTGTTCGAGGTTTATAAAGTGAAAGTTGAAAATCAACTTCAAAGGAAAATTAAAGTGCTTAGAAGTGATAGGGGTGGTGAATATTTTTCAAATGAATTTATGTAATGACCCAACTATTTCTAAGACCTTGGACCATTAAAACTACTAGACATAGCTACTACGTTTGGAGAAAACATACACAAGAAATAATCATAACTTTATTAAAACTCCAAAATAAATATTTTGTGAATTACAAAATAAGATATAAAATATGGTATGGGCACCCATTGTTCAATAAAATATAAAACATAACTTTAAATACTAATGGCGGAATTACATCAAAACATAATTTAAAAGACATAAAATAAATAACGTCGTCCTCGATCAACACGCAGTCCATTGAATCCATTCATCCTTAACACACAAGCCAAGCTACCAAGAATCCTTCCGCCTCCATATTTATTTTCCTGCATCATACTAAAAATAAAGAAGTGAGCCTAATGCCCAGCAAGGAAAATCTACTGACACATATAAGCATAAAACTATATCATAAACATATACTAGAAAACATTGTTAGGAAAATATAAATTGCCTCAATGGAAATTGATAATAATATTACAACTCTATGAAATATATTACAAATAAATAATGATTGATTAAAAAGAGTTACAACTCTATAACTGAAAATACAAATAAACTAAAGAACAAGAAGAAGAGAAGAAGAATAGAATAGTGAAAGTACAACTCAAAGCAAAATATTACAAGTAAAGTAAAAGTGTTTGAAATAAAGAAAAGAAGATTACAACTCAAAACAAGAAATACAAATAAAAAAAAGAGAAGAATATGAAGATGAAGAGAAATAGAGTAGAAAGAACGAACAAACAAACTAAATAGAAACAACTCTCACTCACACTACCAAAGTGAAGAGTGTTGGGGATCACCAACTTGAACAAGGTTTGAAACCTTTGTCCAAAAGCTTATTTCCCCCTAACTCAAGCACTAAGGGATCTCTCACAGATTATAGGAAATGCTTTCTGGAATTATCAAGCCTCAAGGTGTTTCTAGCCAAGTGCTCTAATGGATAGAAATGTTGTGTCTTACAAGTGAGCTATAGGCTCCTATTTATAGAGTTTAGAGACACCCTTTGAATTTCAAATTCCATCAACCCCCATGGCTGTTACCAATGTTTAATTGGATTAATATGGAATTAAAAATGAGATTTGGGAGTTATTTGGGTTTTTTGAGCCGTTCAACAAAGATTGAAAAAACTGAAAAATTAGTCAATTTTGGCCTGTGGCCGTGGCCAGAGACATTAGTGGCCGCGGCCACTAGTCCCTATCCCACAGGCCGCGGCCACCAACATTCAGTGGCCGCGGCCACCGACCATTTTCAGCACTAAAAAATGTGTTGTTTTTCCAAACGATTCCAAACCCTCCCAAATGATTTTGTAACTCCCAAAACACATTATTGGGGTTAAAATCATATCTCTAACAGCCATATCACATATGGCTTTATGAAATTCATCTCAATATTGTGTAACAACAATTTTATACAATAAAGGGTAATATTTGGAAGTTACAAATTTGTAACACCAAATAGGTTACATTATTTGGATATATCTCATATATCTAAATATTGTAACTCACTATTATATGTTACAATATGTGACACACTTTGTCACATTTATTTAATCTAAAACATTATATTATAAAATAATATAACATTCCCCCACTAGATTAAATAGTTATCTATTGTAACACTTATTTAATCAATCATTATATTTTGAAATATAACATATCCCCCACTTGATTAAATAAGAACTCTCTCTTATAGGAGTCATTGCATTAGTGCATAAAGCAAAGTGTTTTTCAACTTGAACTTTACTATAGTGTAATTATCACAAAATTTGTCGAAAATTAGGTTGCACTAGGCATTGAACCATCTTTTCATGATAACAAATCAGTGATAACACACACACCTTTGCGATGTTCACTTGAGACCTCTATGTCTCGCTTTGCACTGTTAATGGCCATGTGCACTTTCCATTCATGGACGTTCTTGAGAATACTCCCAATTCTCATGAGAGGCGGCACCACCCCTAGGTCCATATAGGTAGAATTCTTACAATATATTGTTACCGAAAATACTTGTCTTTACAAGACTGAATTCTATTAAAAAACCTTTCGGCTTTAACCCTCAACTTGGTAACACACAAGTACTCAATATCTTAGATGGGACTTGTTTTGAGTACAACTAATATTCACTTGATTGACTTGTTATTACCTATTGAACCTAACACTAGTTGAATAACTAGTGTTAAGATAGGTTACCATCAATCGTGAATCTCTTTAGGGAGTTTAAGTCCCATCCCTCGAGATGATGCAGCCACTAAATCCCTCGTTAGTGCCTTAGTGAAAGGATTCGCCAGATTTTCACTTGTTCTCACATAGGATATTGAGATGACTCCTCTTTGAATCAATTCTCTTACATATCCATGTCTTAGACTAATATGTCTAGACTTCCCATTATACACTCCGTTGTATGCTCTAGCCAATGTCACTTGGCTATCACAATGTATCGATACAGTAGATACATTTTCTTTGATTAGGGGAATCTCTATCAACAGATCCCTTAACCATTCGGCCTCTTTGCCGGTAGCAGCTAGAGCTATGAACTCTGCTTCCATAGTGGAATGAGATATACAGGTTTGTTTCTTGGAACCCCAAGAAATTGCACCTCCACGAAGTGTAAATACCCAACCAGTTGTGGACAAGTTGTCCCCAAGATTGGATATCCAACTTGCATCTGTATATCCTTTTAATATCGAAGGAAATTTGGAGTAGTGAAGGCTTAGTCCCTTGGTTTTCTTGAGATAACCTAGGACTCTTCCAATTCCCTTCCAGTGATCCACACTTGGATTACTTGTAAACCTACTAAGTTTACTTACCGTAAATGCTATATCAGGTCTAGTACACTGGGCAGCGTACATTAGACTCCCTATAGCACTAGCGTACTCCAATTGAGCCACCGCTCTTCCTTCATTCTTCTCTAGTTTTACACTATGATCGAATGGAGTATTGGCATCTTTAACCTTGAGATGGTTAAATTTGTTCAATACTTTCTCAACATAGTGGGCTTGCCCTAACGCAAAACCCCCACTATGTTTCTTTACTTTGATACCGAGTATGGTATCAACTTCTCCAAGATCTTTCATCTTGAAGGTTAATGATAGAAACCTCTTCATTTCTTCTATCCCTTACATGCTATTACTTATAATAAGCATGTCATCCACATATAAGCAAACAATGATCACATATCCCTTACAAGTTTTGGAATACAAACACTTGTCTCCATTGTTATGTCTAAACCCATTAGACATGATGGCTTGATCAAATTTCTCATGCCATTGCTTAGGAGCTTGTTTCAATCCATATAAGGATTTTACAAGTTTACAAACTTTATGTTCATATTTTGGTAGGACAAACCCTTCAGGTTGTTCCATATAGACCTCCTCATTGAGGTCACCATTAAGGAATGTCGTTTTGACATCCATTTGATGAACATAAAAATTGTGTATAGAAGCTAAAGCGAACAAAATTCTTATGGAAGTTGTTCTTGCAACAGGCGCATAAGTATCGAAATAATCGATACCCTCTTTTTGCCTAAACCCTTTAGCTACTAATCTAGCTTTAAATGTTTGGATAGTGCCGTCAGTGTGGTATTTTCTCCTAAATACCCACTTACACCCAATTGGCTTAGACCCCAGTGGGAGGTCTACCAATTCCCAAGTGTTATTGGAAAGAATGGAATCCATCTCATCATTGATGGCTTCTTTCCAAAATGCACTATCTCTCGATTGCATAGCTTCTCATAAGTCTTAGGATCATCATCAACGAGAAGTACAATAGGAATTTTCCTAATGACTTCCTCTCTATTTCCTTCTACCATGTAGAATGAAATTCGTTGAGAATCTATCTCATCCACCACTAGACTTTTATGATTTTTAAGCCTTTGACTTCTTCTAGGTTCAAAGGGTTGCTTTACATCCTTTTGAGGATTCTCCTCTTGAGAATCAACTTTAGATGTAGAAGCTTGAGAATTGTTCTCATATAACAAATTCTCCTTTAGAGATGTTGAAGCTTGAGAATTGTTGTCACATAACATGTTCTCAAAGAATTCAACTTCTCTAGATTCAATCACAATATTAGACTCTAAGTCTAGTAGCCTATAAGCTTTACTATTGTTGGCATAACCAACAAAAGCACACTTTATGACTCTTGAACCTAACTTTGTTCTATTAGGTTTGTTTTTCTTGCAATATGCAAGACACCCCCACACTTTGAAGTACCCTATGTTTGGTTTTCTTCCTTTCCATAACTCATATGGAGATATCTCATTTTTCTTCATCGGTATTTGATTAAGAATGTGACAAGCGGTTAAAAGCGCTTCACCCCATAAGTTGAAGTTCAACTTAGAAAACACCAACATAGAATTTATCATCTCTAGATAAGTCCTATTTTTCCTTTCGGCAACACCATTGTGTTGTGGTGTATAAGGTGCAGTGCACTCATGAATTATACCATTTTCTTCACAAAATGTATTGAATTCATTAGAGAAGTACTCTCCTCCTCTATCACTTCTTAGCACCTTAATTTTTTTATTTAGTTGATATTCAACTTCTAATTTATACAATTTAAAAGCATCAAAAGTTTCATCTTTATGCTTTAAAAGAAACACATAGGTATATCTACTAAAATCATCTATAAAAGTAAGAAAATACCTTTTACCACCTCTAGTTAAAACACCATTTAATTCACAAAGATCACTATGGATTAAATCTAGTAAATTAGATGATCTTTCTACACTAGGAAATGGTTTCTTAATCATTTTCGCCTTAACACATGTTTCACATTTACCATAGTTTTTAATATTGCATGCAATCATACCACATTATACTACTCTTTTCATGGTAGAAAAACCTATATGCGAAAGTCTAAGATGCCACAAAAATAAAGAATCATACTCAATAATATAGGCAGAATTAGAATTTTTATTGATAACATTGAAAGTTACATCATTGGTGCACAATTTAACCATACCCTCACAAGAGTACCCCTTTCCCAAAAATACATTTGATTTGGTGAGTATAAGTTTACCGGACTCAAAAACGGCTTTAATGCTGTGCTTGCCAAGCAAATCACCACTTACCAAGTTTCTACTCATTTCGGGAACATAAAGTACATTCACTAATGTAACTTTCTTGCTAGAGGTGAAGTAGACTTCAATAGTACATTTGCCAAGTACCTTGGATTTTCCCTCATTGCCCATTTGTATCTCATGGTTGCCCTTTGACTCTTCAAAGGTCTTGAACAATGATTTGTCATAGGTGACATGGACGGTGGCACATGTATCATACCACCACCCTTTCACCTTGCCTTGGACCACATTCACCTCACTAAGGGTAGCAACTATGTTTTCCTCTTGAGTTGCGTTCACCTTAGGTCCTTGTTGGTCTTTTCTATGCCTACACTCTCTAGCATAGTGACCCTTTTTCCCACACACAAAGCGAGGGCCTTTCTCGCCCTTAAATTTGTTTGGGTTAGTTTTTGGACCCAAAGGTTTCTCGTTACCCTTTTTCCCTTTGTTTTTGGGATGTTTTGGTTGTGACACCACATTTTCTTTGGAAGTCTCTCCATTAGACCCCTCCACAAGTTTATCTCTACATATTGATTCCTCTTCGATTTGAATATGTTTTTGGATCTCCTCCAAAGAATAATCCTCATTTTATGAAGGATTCTTTTCTTATAGCTCTTCCAAGTTTGTGGTAATTTAGCCACTATAGCACCAACTTGAAAGGCTTTTAGCACTTTCAATTTGTTAACAATTATTTGCAATTCATGAATTTGAGGAAGAATAGGTTTATCACCAAAAAATTTGAAATCGAAGTATTGAGATATCAAAAACTTTTTGGTACCTTCCTCTTCCGCCTTAAACTTTTTCTCAAGTGCATCCCATATCTCCTTGGCCGATTTGGTCTCGGTGTAGAGGTCATAGAGCCTATCGGATAGGACGTTGAGGATATGACCCCTACAAAGGAGATTTTCCTCCTCCCTCTTCCTTCTCTTCTCCACCTCCTCGGGAGTGTCTTTGTCGGATGGCTCGGCTAGAGGTGCCAAGGAAGACTCAAGGATGTAGGCGATTTTGAGAGTGGTTAAAAGAAACCTCACCTTGTCTTTCCACCTAGTAAAATTGGATCCATCAAACCTATCCAATCTCACTAGGTCTTGGTTCATGATTTTGATGGTCCCCCCTTCCATTGAAATAAAAAGGGATTAAGCTTTTAAATGTTAGGAAAATATAAATTGCCTCAATGGAAATTGATAATAATATTACAACTCTATGCAATATATTACATATAAATAACGATTGATTAAAAAGAGTTACAACTTTATAACTGAAAATACAAATAAACTAAAGAACAAGAAGAAGAGAAGAAGAATAGAATAGTGAAAATACAACTCAAAGAAAAATATTACAAGTAAAGTAAAAGTGTTTGAAATAAAGAAAAGAATATTACAACTCAAAACAAGAAATACAAATAAACAAAAGAGAATAATATGAAGATGAAGAGAAATAGAGTAGAAAGAAAGAACAAACAAACTAAATAGAAACAACTCTCACTCACACTACCAAAGTGAAGAGTGTTGAGGATCACCAACTTGAACAAGGTTTGAAACCTTTGTCCAAAAGCTTATTTCCCCCTAACTCAAGCACTAAGGGATCTCTCACAGATTATAGGAAATGCTTTCTGGAATTATCAAGCCTCAAGGTGTTTCTAGCCAAGTGCTCTAATGGATAGAAATGTTGTGTCTTACAAGTGAGTTATAGGCTCCTATTTAGAGACACCCTTTGAATTTCAAATTCCATCAACCCCCATGGCTGTTACCAATATTTAATTGGATTAATATGGAATTAAAAATGATATTTGGGAGTTATTTGGGTTTTTTGAGCCGTTCAACAAAGATTGAAAAAACTAAAAAATTGGTCAGTTTTGGCCTGTGGCCGCGACCAGAGACATTAGTGGTCGCGGCCACTAGTCCCTGTCCCACAGGCCGCGGCCACCGACCATTTTCAGCACAAAAAAAAGTGTTGTTTTTCCAAACAGTTCCAAACCCTCCCAAATGATTTTGTACCTCCCAAATGATTTTGTAACTCCCAAAACACATTATTGGGGTTAAAATCATATCTCTAACATCCATATCACATATGGCTTTATGAAATTCATCTCAATATTGTGTAACAACAATTTTACACAATAAAGGGTAATATTTGGAAGTTACACATTTGTAACACCAAATATGTTACATTATTTGGATATATCTCATATATCTAAATATTGTAACTCTCTATTATATGTTACAATATGTGACACACTTTGTCACATTTATTTAATCTAAAACATTATATTATCATATAATATAATATTACATTATATTATAAAATAATATAACAAACATATGACTATAAAAGAAACATATATCATATAGAACTACAATGGCCATTATACTTCTTGGGGCTTGTTAACTAAGCAAGTCATATGCCCATAAATTTGTGGGGATTGCTATCTAAGCAAGTCATATGCCCATAAATTCTTGGGGCTTGCTAGTTAGACAAGTCATATGCCCAAGGACTATAAAACATACTATACCTATGCATATCATAACATATAAGAACATAAAATCTATCATATTTTCCTTACCAAAAGCCGGGATATTTGGGAACAAGAACGGGATTAGAAATTCCTATAAACCAACAGTAAAATGGTAAGAATCTCTAAAGAAAAGATATGAAAAAGAATACTAAACCATCAAGAAGAAACTTACCAAGAAGAACCTTAAGTTTCAAGAACTTAATTACCTAATCAAGAATCATAAACAAAAGTTAGGATCTAAATAGAGAAAACTAAAGAATCATATAGAACTAAACTTAGGAATAGAAATACCTTGAATGACCCTATGGATTGTTCTAAACCTCAATACCGAAATCACACTATTTCTCACTTCCCAAGTGTTTATGAGGGCATAAATGTGATTATTTGTGGTAAATTGTTGAGACCACATTATTATGTGGATATATTTGCAACATATGGCTCGAGATGGTCCTAGTGAGCGGTTTAGCGAAATAGTCACGGCGGGGATTTATACCCGGCTCGGGGGAGCCCGAGGTTATTTTTGGGAATTTAGAAAATATATTGGGGATTATTAGACATTGGGTAAATAATTGGTGATTAATTGGATGACAGGATTTAAGTGGTAAATATTAGGAACACTCGAGGAGTTAGCGGGAATTGGGAGTAAAATGACTCTTATACCCCTAGGGGCCATTTGAGGATTAGAGAACCTAGGAGGGTAAAATAGTCTTCTCTTAAAATATAAGGATATACTTAGAATTTAGGCTGGAGGAAACTAGAAGCAGAAGAATCAATTGGAAGGCTCCCTCATCTCTCTCACGGTCTCCCTCTTCCTCACTTCCTCCTGTTGAACATTGAAGCTAAGGTGATCAAAGGGGCATTAGCTTGGGCTTTGGTTGGAGTTCTTGGAAGGAAAACAGAAGGAAAGCTAGGGGATTTCTAGCTGGGAGTTGGAGCTGGTAAACAAGGAGGAACTTAGTCCTAATTGAGGTAAGAAATTTGACTTTAATCTCTGAATTTTGATGGATTGGCTTAGGTAAATTATAGGTTCTTGGGTATGAAAATTGATGATGTGTTAGACTGAGATTATGGGGTAATTATGGCTAGTGAATTGGGATATTGATACTGGTATTATAGCTAAGCTTTTGGGTGATTAAAATGTATAATTTAGTTTTGAGTTTGTAGCTGAATTGGAGTTGAATTGAAGGGATAAGTTGGGAAAATTCTGGGTTGATGACTTAGTGTTCTTGGCTAGCAAGAAGAAGAGAAAACTCAGGTTTTCTCTGGGTCGAAGGGGCACACCGCGACCCAGCTTGGGGGGCGTCACGGCGCGTGTGGCCCTTCTGGCCTGGGTTGCTCTCTGACTTGGGGGTGCGCCGTGACTTGCTAGGCCAAGTCGCGACCCGCCTCCCCTCTTTGGCTTGGGGTGTTTGCTCTTTGACTTGAGCCAAGTCACGACCCGCCTAAGGATTTAAGCCTTAGAATTGTTTCAAGGATTGTTAGAGCTCAGGGATTCGTACCTAGGCACTCGGGATAATTTCTATTACCCGTTTTAGTAGAAATGGAGGTCCTGGAGGCTAGTTTTTGTCTTCTAGGTATTTTATTTCATTTGGAAGTTAAAGGATACCATTGGCCCTTGTGACTAGGTTTATCGCCAAGGCTCAGGGCTAAGGATCATGCTCGAGACCATATCTCCTTCTCCGCTCGGAATTTAAGGTAAGAAAACTGCACCCGTTTATGTGACTATGTTGGTACAAGGGTTCCTTATATTTGAATACAATGTTGTATGATTATGACATGCCATGTGAGCATGAAATAAACATCCCATGAGTGCTGGAATTGATATTTGCGCACAGGACGCGGCTCGGCCACTGAGAGCTAAGGTTAGCTAAACAATCACTGAGCTCGGCCTAAGCGAGTCGGAGTCTGTGGGTTAAATAGAGGGTGCATCCTAAGGGCACCGACCCTGGGTATTGTATGATGACTATGATGTGTTTATAGTTGTTAGGTTGTTGCCTATATCTTGTTGATTACTGGTTTAAATGGTTTGTGATTTGTTGATTTCTAGCACTGATTATGTGTCTATCATGAGGTGCTGAATACCTAGTTGCTTTATGGATCATTTGGTTGTCTGTATTGTTTATGCTCTGTATTATGGTATTCTTGATGGGCCTTGGCTCACAGGTGCTACATGGTGCAGGTGAAGGCAAGTGTAAGGTGGACAATCCTGAGTTGGAGAGCTCTGGGGGCAGGATGTACATAGCCAGCTGCTCGTCCGCCACGGCCGAGGGATGGAATAGGGACAGGAAAACCTAAAATGCGTATTTTTCCATTAGAGTGGCTTGTGAATTTATATGACTTTTGAAATTTTGTAATTGTCCTTTAAACCCTGTTTTTGGGATCCCATGTACCAAATGTTTATCTAAATGAAAATTTATCTATTTATGACGAAAATCTTTTAACCCTAACTCGATTATGGTTTTAGGATCACATTTTCAACTAAACAACTTGATTAGCAAGTCTTGCACATTTATAAACACACAGTGTAACGGTCTTGGTTATCCAGGGCATTACAAAACTAATCAAAGTAGACATGAAGCTACTAGAACCTACATGACTACTAAGATGAAGAAATGTGTTTCTGTACGTGAACATATTTTACACATGATTAATGTGATGTATGAAACAAAAATACATGGGGTCATAATTGATGAGCATACACAAGTAAGCATCATAATGGAATCACTCACTCCTGCCTTTTTTGCGTTCACCACCAACTATATTATGAATAAGTTGGAATTCAACATGACCCAGCTGTTGAATGAACTGCAGACATTTGAGTCTCTTAACAAATCCATTACAAAAGAGACTGAAGCAAATGTGGTAGAGGAGAAATCCAAGAAGAGAAAGAAGAACAATAATAAGGACAAAGGAAATGGCAAAAATTCCAATAAAGGCAAGAAAGCACCAAAAGCCAAGGAGAAGAAAATTAACAACAACTCCAAGAAGAAAGAACCAAAAGGAAAATGTTTCCACTGTGGAGTTGAAGGTCACTAGAAGAGAAACTGCAAGAAGTATCTCTCTGAGCTGAAACAGAAAGGTAAATTTGATTTACTTGTACTTGAAGCTTGTGTAGTGGAAGACGATATTGTTGGGGTTTTATGCCCTAATTAAAACCCAAATTCTTTGTAATCTCATTTTATTATCAATAAAAGAATAGAAATCATTTTTTGACTTGGTCAATCACTTTGCTGACATGTTTTATTTTCATGATTATTTGTTTAATATAAACTTCTATTAAATCTTGAGCATATAGCTAATCTTATTTATAGTGACGTAATCACAGTGGAATATAAATATGATTATATGTTCAAAATAAGTTAGTCCTAATATTAGTCAGTGCACCGGATTTACACTGACTTGCCAATCTACGATATGATCTACTTACACATTACAGTGTTATGTTCTTTCCAGAACATTAGCAAAGTAGATAAGATCGAATGTATTTGTTACATCGGACAGGACCGATATTGACAGTTGATAAGATAAGTAAACATATCGTTATTATCTATTCTAGTCATATCATATAGTTGACCATAGGTCAATTCAATCTCAATTCTGAGTGGTTAGTATTCTAACTGATTGTATTATTTGAGTTCTTTGACTTGTTCGTTACCAGCTTACCCTATGGACTAGCCCATACTTACATCTTGGGAACTCGGTAGTAAAATTGAGTGGGAGTGTTAATCATAGATATGAACATCTATAGCTTCTGATGAAGAAGTGAAACGATGGTTTCCTTTTAGTTTGGTTCAAGGTGATAAATGATAGAGATCTCATTTCAGTATTTAAATTAGTTTACTGAAATATCATTTACAAGGAACTAAGTGTTTTAAGGATAAAATACAATGAGGGGTAAAACGGTATTTTAGTCTTATCTCATTGTAGACCGTCTATAGAGGATTGAGTGACAATTATGGTTGTAACAATGGATAATTAATAGCGTGTCTATATTTGTTATAGAGCGTTCTATGAATTCAAGAGTGCAATTTCGAGTCTATAGTGGAGTCACGAGGAATTAATAAGTTAGTAAATTTATTTGTTAGATTTATGATAACTTATTGGAGCTTGATTTCATAGGCCCATGGTCCCCATTGTACCTTGGATAAAATCATCTAGATAGTCTCAATTAATTGATTTAATCATCAATTAGAATTATCAAAGTTGACCAGGTCAATTTTGGATAGTTTCACAGAGTTGTGTAATTTTGAGAAGAAAAGAGAAATTATGGCAAATTTATTAATTAAGATAAATTGGTATCTAAATTAATAAATAAATTTAAATCAAGGTTCAAATTATAAATAATTAATTTGATAAAGGATTTAAATAATTATTTAATTAATTAAATCAATAGAAAATAATACAGGCCTTGATTTTAAGTCTAATGGGCTTATAATCAAATGGGAAATTTCACGGGCCTATAACCCATGATAATTTCGACCTAGGGCTTCAAAATGGCTGTTATTTTATTGATTTTTTAATTAAATTAAATGGCCTAATTGAGTCTATAAAAGGAGTGCTTAGAGAGAAGATTTTAAAAAGAAGTTTGATAAGTCACAAGTCAGATTTTCTGATAGTTTTATATTCTCTCTAAACACAAGTCCTTTTCTAAGCCACTTTGTTATTTTCTCTTCTTCTCTCTATATCTATTGCATGTGTTGAGAATTGCCCACACTAGTCTAGGTGGTTCTACGGATACATTGAAAGATCGTGAAGAAAATAAAAGATCGGTTCAGTTTCTTGGTAATACTCTGCGACAGAGAGGATACAAGAGTTAGAGAAACTGAAGGAAGGACTCTTTAATTCTGCTGCGTATACTGTAAGTATGATATTATTTGTTTCTCTTTGAATTCAATTTTAGAAACATGTTTTAGGCTATCTCGTATTAATTTGTTTAATATTAGATATACATGAAAATAAATATCTTGTATAAGTTTTTCCAACAACTGGCCTCAGAGCCTTTGATAATCTTTATTTTCATGCATAAACATGTTTAAAATTGGATTATTTGATATGTTTGAATAATTGGATGGTTTTCATGTTTTTATGAGCATATTGATTTTATGTGAATTTTAGCAATTTTTAGGTTATTTTGTTGTGTTTTCTATGCTATTAATTTGTATATATGCTTTATTTTGTGTAAAACATGTTAAAAATTAATTAGAAAATAGTTTTGGTTTAAATAATTGCACAAAAAAAATTTTGGAAAAATTTGGCCTGGCTCCCATGCGCGCGTGCGCACCTGCACACGTACGCGCGCGCACCGCACCCCTCCGCGCGCGCGCCCAGCGCGCCACCACCCAGCCCCGCGCGCGTGCCTCATGCGCGCACCCCATCCGCGCGCGCGCGCCACCAGCAGCCAGAGCACACCACGGTGAACAGTACTCGTATACCCGATACGGGTACTGTTCATCCAGAATTTTTTTTTTAAAAAATAAAGAAAATTAATAAAATTTGTATAAATAAATTATTTATAATCAAAACCAAAAATATCTTTTATGTTTTATCATTTAATTTTTTTTTTTTTAAATAAGATATTTTTGTTAGTTGAGCTTTAAATAATTAGATATTTTCTACAAACATTCAAATTTAAAAATAGACTAACAACTTAATTTTAAATCTTTTAATATATTAAAATATTAGAATTATGATATCAGATATTTAAGATATTTTCATTTAAATTCTTGATATTTTTATTAAATCTTTATTTGAAAATATAAATATCTTTTTATTCTATAGTTTTTAATATTGAAATTATTTGAAATTTGAATATTGTTAGTTAGATATTTTTATGGATATTTGAATTTGTTTAACTATTTGAGATATTTTAGGCTTGTTATAACTATTTGTATTTTATTATTTTTAAATGGTTAAAATATTAGATAATAGTTGTAACAACACAAGATATTTTTGGAAAATAGTTTAGATATTGCTTTTAAAATTTAAAATTGGTTAAATTTTGAAAAATATCATTTTTTTTCAGCCAATTAATAAAATATTTTTTAAATAAATGGGATTTAAATTAACTTTGGCTAATTGTTGATAAATCCTATTTAAATTAAATTAATATTTTTTTTTCAAATTAACCTAAAACCAAGTTAATTGTTGATAAATAAAATTTAAATTAACTATTGTTAATTGTTGATAAATTTCATTTAAATTGACTTATTTTTTGTAAAAATTTAATTAATTTGAATTTTTTTGATAAATTCTAGATAATTAATTGTGGTATTTTTGCAAATGAAATAAATTGTGGTATTTTTGCATAAATTCATAGAATTGCTCATATAGTAACATGATTAGGCCCATCCAATTATAACATGTCTGTTTGCACTATATGTGGTATTTTTGCAATTGGGCTTAGATGCATATAGTGGCTCATATGTTTGTTAGATATATGGTATTTTGTCAAATAAAATATTCATAAAATAATAGGTTTTATTTGGGCCCATTAGAAAATGTAAAGTTTAAATTCCTCTCTTGTGGGTGATTCCACTTGTGAAGGCCCATTTGCTTTGCATGATTATAGTGGGCCTAATCAATTAATAACAATTAATAAAACGAATGTTTAAATTCCTGTCTTTTGGACCTTGTATGGAAGATAGGGGGCCTTTGTAATGGGAACGACATACTGGACCCAGCCCTCCTCCATACAAGCCCAATTGTTAAGGCCCATTTACCTGAGTTAGACTTAATTGTATAGGTTCATTATATTAGTTAAACCTAAATATTGATTAGCAACAAATTAATTCTAAATTAATTGAATTTGTTTCAATGTGACACTTTAGAATTAATAAGAAATTATAGGACTTTGGTTTTAAAAAATTTAATATGTTTAATTTTTTTTTTTAGGAAAACCATAGTCATTAATTTTCTAAAAATAAATAATAAAAATACTATTTTTAATTTTATAATGAGCTTATTTTAATAATTTTATTCGATCTCCACTATTGGTTTAACATAGTCAATAGCTTAATGGGGCCTCGCGGCGCTTTGATTCGTCCCCCTACGGAAGGTGTTCATTAGTTATTTTGACAAGGTTAGATTTCGAAAGATAGATAATTATAGATCAAATTCTACTAGACTCATCCCTACGGTGACTACTAGGACTAAATCTATGATTATTGAAACCGTGGGTCTAGCTCATAAAATAAGAGATTTTGTTTTCTTATTTTGATCGAATAGTAGGTTGTTGATAATGGTGTCCATTATTAAATGAGTTTACAACTCTATTTAACTAGTGGTATTTTTTACTCTCGCCAACCGGGACAAGGATATCATAGATTAGTTAAAAACCTAAAGAAATAGAGATATGATTGTTTTTGGTATTTTTTCTCATATCTTACATATTTTTGGTATATGTTGTGCTATTTCTTGAAATTTGTGTGAATAGAAGTTTTATTGAGCAAATGTGATTGATTTCTATTTTATTGATAATTTGTAGTTTCAAGCTAAGTAGTGTTTGTGTCTACTCCCATCCCTTCTCAACTTTCGATGGAGAAACTCACTAGAAAAAACTTCCTTAATTGGAAGCAGAATATCAACATAAAGTTGATTGGTGACAACTCTGAATTCGTCATGATTGAGGAATCCCCAGAACAAGCACCGTGTCCGCACGTTAGTGATGGCACCGTCAATGCTCGTGATAGTACCGTAAATGCTTGGATAGCACCGTCTCTGCACGTTCGTGATGGCACCGTAAATTCTCAGATGGCACTGTGTCTGCAAGTTCGTGCTCAACTCAACTATGGTCTGACGCAGCTCATGAACGAGCTTCAGATTATTGAACCTGTCATGGGTGGACCTAGTAAAGGAGGTGAAAATAAGACAACTTATGTTGCTGCTGATCTAGCTAAGGTTGAAGCTCATCCAGCTTCGTCTTCGAAAGCTAGAAACAAGAGGAAAGGTGGACAAAGCAACAACCCCAAGCCTGTAAAGGCTGCAAAGACGAGTGCACAACCACGTGCACAGACGCCTAAGGGGAAGAACATGAAAAACAAAGCTTCTTGAATCGTGGGAGGAAGTGAATGAAGGCAGATTAAAGCTTAGAGTTGGGAACGGAGCATTCGTTGCGGTCCAAGCTAGAGGAATAGCTCGTCTGAAGTTCGGAAATAAATTTTTAATTTTAAAAGATGTATTTTTTATTCCGGATTTTAGTAGAAATTTAATTTCAGTTTCCATGTTGCAATTAGAACGATTTGTTATGACTTTCACAAGTTTTAATATATCTATTTCTTTCAATGGATCACAATTGTGTATTGCATGTTTGGAAAACGGGCTTTATATTCTGTGACCTAACGAACCCCTCGCTCTTAATAATGATTTATTCAAAGTAGCTAAACCTAGGACCAATAAATGTCAAAAGACCGATAACAAAAATATGACGTATTTATGGCACTTGAGACTAGGTCACATTGGCTATGATAGGATTCAAAGACTTACAAAGGACGGACCTTTGAGGGAACTCACCTTAGGTGAATTACCTGTCAGTGAATCTTGTCTAGAAGGCAAACTGACCAAGCATCCATTCTCTGCAAAGGGTAATAGGGCCAAAGAACCACTTGGTCTTGTGCATTCAGATGTTTGTGGACCTTTGAATGTACAAGCCAAGGGTGGTTTTGAGTATTTCAAATTCTACTCTTAGGACCAATAGATCAAATTCTACTAGACTCATCCCTACGGTGACTACTAGGACTAAATCTATGATTATTGAAACCGTGGGTCTAGCTCATAAAATAAGAGATTTTGTTTTCTTATTTTGATCGAATAGTAGGTTGTTGATAATGGTGTCCATTATTAAATGAGTTTACAACTCTATTTAACTAGTGGTATTTTTTACTCTCGCCAACCGGGACAAGGATATCATAGATTAGTTAAAAACCTAAAGAAATAGAGATATGATTGTTTTTGGTATTTTTTCTCATATCTTACATATTTTTGGTATATGTTGTGCTATTTCTTGAAATTTGTGTGAATAGAAGTTTTATTGAGCAAATGTGATTGATTTCTATTTTATTGATAATTTGTAGTTTCAAGCTAAGTAGTGTTTGTGTCTACTCCCATCCCTTCTCAACTTTCGATGGAGAAACTCACTAGAAAAAACTTCCTTAATTGGAAGCAGAATATCAACATAAAGTTGATTGGTGACAACTCTGAATTCGTCATGATTGAGGAATCCCCAGAACAAGCACCGTGTCCGCACGTTAGTGATGGCACCGTCAATGCTCGTGATAGTACCGTAAATGCTTGGATAGCACCGTCTCTGCACGTTCGTGATGGCACCGTAAATTCTCAGATGGCACTGTGTCTGCAAGTTCGTGCTCAACTCAACTATGGTCTGACGCAGCTCATGAACGAGCTTCAGATTATTGAACCTGTCATGGGTGGACCTAGTAAAGGAGGTGAAAATAAGACAACTTATGTTGCTGCTGATCTAGCTAAGGTTGAAGCTCATCCAGCTTCGTCTTCGAAAGCTAGAAACAAGAGGAAAGGTGGACAAAGCAACAACCCCAAGCCTGTAAAGGCTGCAAAGACGAGTGCACAACCACGTGCACAGACGCCTAAGGGGAAGAACATGAAAAACAAAGCTTCTTGAATCGTGGGAGGAAGTGAATGAAGGCAGATTAAAGCTTAGAGTTGGGAACGGAGCATTCGTTGCGGTCCAAGCTAGAGGAATAGCTCGTCTGAAGTTCGGAAATAAATTTTTAATTTTAAAAGATGTATTTTTTATTCCGGATTTTAGTAGAAATTTAATTTCAGTTTCCATGTTGCAATTAGAACGATTTGTTATGACTTTCACAAGTTTTAATATATCTATTTCTTTCAATGGATCACAATTGTGTATTGCATGTTTGGAAAACGGGCTTTATATTCTGTGACCTAACGAACCCCTCGCTCTTAATAATGATTTATTCAAAGTAGCTAAACCTAGGACCAATAAATGTCAAAAGACCGATAACAAAAATATGACGTATTTATGGCACTTGAGACTAGGTCACATTGGCTATGATAGGATTCAAAGACTTACAAAGGACGGACCTTTGAGGGAACTCACCTTAGGTGAATTACCTGTCAGTGAATCTTGTCTAGAAGGCAAACTGACCAAGCATCCATTCTCTGCAAAGGGTAATAGGGCCAAAGAACCACTTGGTCTTGTGCATTCAGATGTTTGTGGACCTTTGAATGTACAAGCCAAGGGTGGTTTTGAGTATTTCATCACTTTCATTGATGATTACTCTAGATACTCATGTCTTTACCTAATGATAGGAAATCAGAAACATTTTCAAAGTTTCAGGAATTCCTAGCAATGGTTCAGAACCAATTAGGTAAAAGGTTAAAGATATTGCGATCTGATAGGGGTGGAGAATATTTGGATATGCAGTTCCAAGATCATTTAACTGAACTTGGGGTTTTATCACAACTTACTGCCCCAGGTACTCCGCAACAAAATGGTGTAGTGGAACGCCGAAACAGAACTTTATTAGAAATGGTTAGATGCATGCTTAGTTACTCAACTCTACCAACTTCGTTCTGGGGACATGCAATTGAAACCGCAAATGACATTCTCAATGTCGTGCCGTCAAAATCAATCCCCAAAACACCTTTAGAATGCTGGAATGGACGTGAACCTAGTTTACGCCATTATAGAATCTGGGGGTGTCCCGCTCACGTCTTGAGGAAAAAGGAGGGAAAGCTAGAACCGCGAACTGAAGTTTGCATGTTTGTTGGCTATCCTAAAGGTACTCGGGGTGGAATTTTCTATAGCCATTCAGAAAAGAAAGTGTTTACTTCTACAAATGCTACTTTTCTGGAAAATGACTATGTCCAAAACTTTAAACCTCGCAGCAAAGTAGTTTTAGAGGAGATGGTTAAAGAATTGACTCCAACCAATGTTCCATCGTCATCAACGCAAGTTGATGATGAAATTCCCACTCTTCATGTACAACTGACGCAAGTCGATTTAAATGAAGAAAGTACCACTGTTCCTGAGCAAACAGTCACGAAACCTCATCGTAGTGGGAGGGTTTCTAGGAACCCAGTTCGCTATGGTTTGGATGGTGAAACCAATATGATTGTTGGTGACACTAGTGATGATGTTCCGTTGTCTTTCAAACAGGCAATGGCAAGCCCTGAAAAGGAACTATGGCTCGAAGTCATGAAACAGGAAATGGAGTCCATGTACTCAAATTTTGTTTGGGATCTTGTGGAAGCACCTAATGACTTTAGGGCCATTGGGTGCAAGTGGATCTACAAGGAGAAATGAGGTTTTGATGGAAATATCGAGACTTATAAAGCTCGATTAGTGGCAAAGGGTTATACCCAAAGAGAAGGCGTGGACTATGAGGAAACTTTTAGTCCGGTAGCCATGCTCAAATCCATTCGCATCCTCCTATCCATAGCAACCGCTCTCGACTATGAGATCTGGCAAATGGAGGTCAAGATAGCTTTTCTTAATGGAAAGCTTGACAAAGTCATTTATATGGATCAGCCAGAAGGATTTAAAGTATCTGGACAAGAAGGAAAAGTTTGTAAGTTAAATAGGTCCATCTATGGACTTAAGCAAGCTTCTCGTTCCTGGAATCTTAGGTTTGATGAAATAATCAAAACCTATGGCTTTGAACAAAACATTGATGAGCCCTGTGTTTACAAACTGAAGGCAAATCAAATAGTGGTATTCCTGGTTCTTTATGTAGATGATATCTTACTCATTGGAAACAATGTTAAGAAATTATCATATGTGAAGAATTGGCTGAGCACTCAATTCCAGATGAAGTATTTGGGTGAAGCAAGTTATGTTTTAGGTATCCAGATCATCAGGGATAGAAAGAACAAAATTTTAGCTCTATCTTAAGCAGCTTACATTGATAAAGTGCTTGAACGTTTCTCAATGAAAAATTCCAAGAAAGGGCATCTTCCGTCCCGCCATGGAATTCATCTTTCAAAGAAGCAGTCTCCCCAAACTCCTGAAGAGGAAGATGCAATGAGAAAAGTTCCTTACGCATCTGCAGTTGGAAGTCTGATGTATGCCATGTTGTGTACTAGACTAGATATCTGCTATGCAGTGGGAGTAGTGAGTAGGTATCAGTCAAACCTAGGACTGGAACATTGGATAGCAGTTAAGCATATCCTGAAGTTTTTGAGACGGACTAGGGATTATATGTTAGTCTACAAGGGTGGTGTTCTGAACCCGGTAGGCTACACCGATTCAGATTTTTAGACTGATGTCGATGACAGAAAGTCTACTTCTGGAATGGTGTTTACTCTTGGGGGTGGAGCTGTGATTTGGAGAAGCGTAAAGCAGTCTGCAATCTCAGATTCCACCATGGAGGCTGAGTACATAGCCGCGTCAGAAGCAGCTAAGGAAATAGTCTGGCTAAAGAAGTTCTATTCAGATCTTGGTGTTATTCCAGAAATGGATAAACCGCTTGTGTTGTTTTGTGACAATACAGGAGCGATAGCCAACTCAAAAGAACCTCGAAGTCACAAGAGGAGTAAGCATGTAGAAAGGAAGTATCACATTATTCGAGAATATGTGGCCAGGGGAGATGTGAAGGTTATGAAGATTGCAACTAAAGACATTCTTGCAGATCCGTTTACAAAGACACTACCAGAAGCTACATTTGATAAGCATATCAAGGAAATGGGATTAGTAGAATTAAGGCATTAGTTTCAATTAGTGCAAGTGGGAGTTTGTTGGGGTTTTATGCCCTAATTAAAACCCAAATTCTTTGTAATCTCATTTTATTATCAATAAAAGAATAGAAATCATTTTTTGACTTGGTCAATCACTTTGCTCACATGTTTTATTTTCATGATTATTTGTTTAATATAGACTTCTATTAAATCCCGAGCATATAGCTAATCTTATTTATAGTGACGTAATCACAGTGGAATATAAATATGATTATATGTTCAAAATAAGTTAGTCCTAAGATTAGTTAGTGCACCGGATTTACACTGACTTGCCAATCTACGATATGATCTACTTACACATTACAGTGTTATGTTCTTTCCAGAACATTAGCAAAGTAGATAAGATCGGATGTATTTGTTACATCGGACAGGACCGATATTGACAGTTGATAAGATAAGTAAACATACCGTTATTATCTATTCTAGTCATATCATATAGTTGACCATAGGTCAATTCAATCTCAATTCTGAGTGGTTAGTATTCTAACTGATTGTATTATTTGAGTTCTTTGACTTGTTCGTTACCAGCTTACCCTATGGACTAGCCCATACTTACATCTTGGGAACTCGGTAGTAAAATTGAGTGGGAGTGTGAATCATAGATATGAATATCTATAGCTTCTGATGAAGAAGTGAAACGATGATTTCCTTTTAGTTTGGTTCAAGGTGATAAATGATAGAGATCTCATTTCAGTAATTAAATTAGTTTACTGAAACAATTATGGTTGTAACAATGGATAATTAATAGCGTGTCTATATTTGTTATAGAGTGTTCTATGAATTCAAGAGTGCAATTCCGAGTCTATAGTGGAGTCACGAGGAATTAATAAGTTAGTAAATTTATTTGTTAGATTTATGATAACTTATTGGAGCTTGATTTCATAGGCCCATGGTCACCATTGTACCTTGGATAAAATCATCTAGATAGTCTCAATTAATTGATTTAATCATCAATTAGAATTATCAAAGTTGACCAGGTCAATTTTGGATAGTTTCACAGAGTTGTGTAATTTTGAGAAGAAAAGAGAAATTATGGCAGATTTATTAATTAAGATAAATTGGTATCTAAATTAATAAATAAATTTAAATCAAGGTTCAAATTATAAATAATTAATTTGATAAAGGATTTAAATAATTATTTAATTAATTAAATCAATAGAAAATAATACAGGCCTTGATTTTAAGTCCAATGGGCTTATAATCAAATGGGAAATTTCACGGGCCTATAGCCCATGATAATTTCGACCTAGGGCTTCAAAATGGCTGTTATTTTATTGATTTTTTAATTAAATTAAATGGCCTAATTGAGTCTATAAAAGGAGTGCTTAGAGAGAAGATTTTAAAAAGAAGTTTGATAAGTCACAAGTCAGATTTTCTGATAGTTTTATATTCTCTCTAAACACAAGTCCTTTTCTAAGCCACTTTGTTATTTTCTCTTCTTCTCTCTATATCTATCTCATGTGTTGAGAATTTCCCACACTAGTCTAGGTGGTTCTAAGGATACATTGGAAGATCGTGAAGAAAATAAAAGATCGGTTCAGTTTCTTGGTAATACTCTGCGACAGAGAGGATACAAGAGTTAAAGAAACTGAAGGAAGGACTCTTTAATTCCGTTGCGTATACTGTAAGTATGATATTATTTGTTTCTCTTTGAATTCAATTTTAGAAACATGTTTTAGGCTATCTCGTATTAATTTATTTAATATTAAATATACATGAAAATAAATAAAGATCCTGTATAAGTTTTTCCAACAGATATGTCATCTTGGGTTTTAGATTCAGAAGCCACTAACCATGTTTGTTCTTTCATGCAGATACTTGAGTCATCAAGGGAGCTAGCAGATGGCAAGGTGACCATGCGAGTTGGAAGTGGAGCGCTCGTTTCAGCAAGAGCAAAGGGAACAATCCATTTAAATTTTGGGAACAATTATTTAGTTTTGAACAATGTTTATTTTATTCCTGGATTTTCTAGAATCTTAGTTTCTTTATCTATGTTGCATGAACAATTTTTTGATATTTCTTTTAGTAATAATGTGATTGTTATTTCAAAGAATGGTTTCAAAATTTGTCAAGCATAACATAACAATGGACTGTATATGCTCAAACCAAATGAACGAACGCTCAATAATTCAGAATTATTTAAAGTAGCAAAACCGCAAGGTAACAAAAGACAAAAAGTTTCAAACGAGGATGACACATATCTTTGGCATCTTAGACTTGGTCATATAGGTCTAGATGGGATAAACTGGTTAACAAAAGATGGACCTTTGAGAGAACTAAGAGTTGGAACTCTTCCGGTTTGTGAATCTTGTCTAGAAGGAAAAATGACCAAACGTCCTCTCTCAGTGAAAGCCAATAAAGGCAAAGAACCTTTGGAGCTTGTACACAGCGATGTTTGTGGTTCAATCAATGTGCAAGCAAGAGGTGGGTTTGAATATTTCGTCACTTTTATTGACGATTACTCAAGATATGGTCATACTTACCTAATGCTTAGAAAATCTGAAACCTTTGGTAAGTTTCAAGAATTCAAAGCTGAGACTGAGAAGCAGTTAGGTAAGACTCTAAAGACACTTCGATCTGATCGAGGTGGAGAATATTTGGATTTAGAATTCAAAGATTTCTTACTAGATCATGGTATTCTATCCCAACTCACAGCACCAGGAACGCCACAACAAAATGGTGTTTCTGAAAGAATAAACAGGACCTTGTTGGACATGGTCAGATCTATGTTATGCTACTATTCACTTCCTCTCTCATTCTGAGGATATGCACTTCAAACGGCGATGTACATTTTGAATGTAGTCTCATCTAAGACCATTAGCAAAACGCCACTAGAACTGTGGAATGGAAACAAACCTAGTTTGCACTATTTCTGCATTTGGGGCTGTCATGCTCATGTTCTTAGACCTAAATCAGGGAAACTTGAATCAAGGTCAAAAGTGTGCATTTTAGTTGGCTACGCTCCGGAAACAAGAGGTGGTTATTTCTATAGTCCCAATGATCAAAAGGTATTTGTTTCCACAAATGCGACCTTCCTTGAACATGACTATATAAATAACTATAAACCTCGGAGCAAGGTAGTATTGGAGGAACTCACAGTTGATAAGATTCCATCACAATCATCTTCATCATTAAATGATAAACGACAAACTGTGGAAACCGTGATTCCTGGAAAAGAAACCTCGGTGCAACGTCGTAGTGGGAGGATTGTGAGACAACATGTTCGCTACGAACATGAGGCACGTGTGCTTGTTTCTGATACAGACAAGGATGATCCATTAACCTTTAAAGAGGCAATGGATGATCCTAAAAATGAGAAATGGCAAGAAGCCATGAACCAAGAAATAGAATCAATGTATTCCAATTCTGTCTGGGAACTTGTAGATCCACCTGAAGATGTCAGGCTCATAGGGTGTAAATGGATATACAAGAAGAAAAGAGGTATAGATGGGAAAGTAGGGACTTTAAAAGCAAGGCTTGTAGCCAAAGGTTACACTCAGAGAGAAGGTGTTGATTATGAAGAAACATTTTCTCCTGTGGCCATGCTCAAATCCATTGCATCCTCTTATCCATAGCGACGGCCAATGATTATGGGATATGGCAAATGAACGTCAAGACAGCATTTTTGAATGGCTATCTTGATGAAAGTATCTATATGGTACAACCAGAAGGGTTCATAAAGAAAGGGGGAGATCAAAAGGTGAGCAAGTTGTTGAAATTTATTTATGGATTAAAGCAAGCATCTAGATCTTGGAATATCACTTTTGATGAAACAATTAAAACATATGGCTTCGAACAGAATGTCGAAGAAGCATGCGTGTATAAATACATCAAAGGAAAAGTGGTGGTTTTCTTAGTTCTTTACATTGATGACATGTTTCTCATTGGGAACAATGTAGAGACATTGTCAAACATAAAGAAATGGTCAGTTGAAAAGTTCTGAATGAAAGATTTGGGCAAGGCAAGCTACGTTCTGAGAATCCAAATCCTAAGGGATAGGAAGAACAAGCTCTTGGCACTTTCTCAGGCTAATTATATAGATAAGGTGCTTAAAAGATTTTCTATGGAGAATTCCAAGAAAGGTCCATTACCGACCAGACATGAAATTGCTCTCTCCAAGGAACAATGTCCCAAGACACCTCAGGAGGAAGAGGACATGAGAAAGTATCCCTATGCTACAGCAGTTGGGAGTTTGATGTATGTTATGTTGTGTACTAAGCTCGACATATGTTATGCAGTTGGGATTGTAAGTCGTTATCAATCAAATCCTGGTTTTGAACATTGGATTGCAGTAAAGCACATTCTCAAGTATCTTAGGAGAAAGAGAGACTATATGCTGGTATATTCAAAGGGTGAGCTAAACCCTACTGGATACACTGATTCTGATTTCCAATCAGACAAAGATAGTTGAAAATTGACATCTAGGTCAGTGTTCACTCTTGGTGGAGGAGTTGTAGTTTGGAGAAGCATTAAGCAATCCATCATAGTTGATTCAACCATGGAAGTCGAATACATAGCGGCTTGTAAACCAGTTAAGGAAGCAGTTTGGTTGAGGAAGTTCTACACTAATCTAGAAATTATTCCAGATATGAATAAGCCACTAATCCTGTACTGTGATAACAGTGGAGTAGTAGCTGATTCCAAAGAACCTAGAAGCCACAAGAGAGGGAAGCATATAGAAAGGAAATACCATATGGTAAGAGAGATTTACACCGAGGTGATGTGACTGCTATGAAGATAGCGTTGAAATAGAACTTGGCTAACCCGTTAACCAAGACATTTCCTGCAAAGTCGTTAATGGGTCACGTGCGCAATATGGGATTAAGGGAAATGCCTCACTTGCTCTGAGGGCAAGTTGGAGATTGTTAGGATTAATGCCCTAAAAGCATGTAAAGATATTTTATTGGTTTTAAATAAAAGTACAATTTTATTATATTTGAATGTTATAATTATTGTTTGAATTAATTATATAATAATATCAAGAAAATTCCCTATTCATTCATGAGAATATGATCTTGTATTAGTACGAGAGAATTAAGATCATATATAATGAATAAAATAGTCAGTAACATATTAAAGTAAGGAATCTTTAATGAATGGTTACTATTACGGTTTGCTAAGCATACGAGGTGCAAGTAATCTAGATTCGAATTACTAATGTGGATAGACATCTTAGTAAAGGTGTTATATATAATAGAGATTATATATGACAAGACCGATGAGAATTAATTATCTTTATAAACTTGTCATTTGATGTAAAGATTTAATTCTTGTCATAATAGATGATCATTTGTAGATCAGTCTAAATCTTGAGTATTCGTGAACTCATATTTATGTTTATTAAATCTATTGATTCACTCGTTAAGGTCTCATAGAATAATGAGGTTAATGACTTTTGTTTTGGAGATTCAATATCATGGATGGCTGGGGACATAAATTATAATATTGGAATCCATGCTCTCCTAACAGATCAAAAATTGGCTCTCTTAAGGGTTGATTCTGGAACTGAATAGTTATTGAGCTCAAATCTATAATTAGATTATACATTAATTATTCACCAGTGAATTAATGGTACTTAAGGATCAAGAAGTAATTAGAAGGGTAAAACATTAATTTTGGCCAGCTCTAATTAACGAACAAATAATGGAAGACAGAACTACATATATTGATTATATCAAATGACTACTAGAGAAAACTCTATAAATATAATTATATAAATACTTAGAGTGCAATTCCATATTTATAGTAGAGTAATCATGGAATTAATACATAAGATTATTAGAGTAAAGAGTTTAATTAAATAATCTCGTTTATTGGAGCTTCGTATTATAGGTCCATGGTCCCCAGATCACCTCTGTCCTACACTGTCAAGGGTAAGGATGTCAAAAGAAAGATTTGTTAAGAGAAAGGACTAAATTACAATGGAATTAACTTTCCAGCGCAAGGAAATAATTATTTGATAATTATGGGTAATTGATTAATTGTGAATTAATTAATTATTTAACTATATAGTTTTTATTTTGAAAAACTATAGGTTAAAATTAATATTAATTTTGTTTGGATTAATATAAAGAGAGAAAATAATAAATATCTTATTTATAATATGATATTTATTTATTTATTTTTAAAATGATATTTTAAGATAAAATTACTTTTGAATTGACTAAGATTTATGTTGCAATAAATATCTTGTCTTAAAAGTTGATTAAATAAACAAATGAGAAAATTAGGGAAACCCTAATAGGGTTGGGCGACACACACTGTACAGTACAGTGTGTGGCGCCTAGCATCATGGATTTTATCCCTGAGATTTGAATTTTGAATTTCAAATAAACTTTTTTAATCAGTTATTGAAATATGATTTAAATATATAATTAAATGAAAATATCTGATCAATTTTAATTTGAATTATATTTTAATTAAATCAAGATTATTTGATTAGATTAAATATCTTTATAAATCTGATATACGTGATATTCATAAAGATTATGGATAATCAGACTCTCTCTCTAAAGCGATAGTTTTCTCTAAACCTAAAAACTATTCTAAACCTTCTCTCTGCCAAAACTCTCTAGCTCTCATGTGTTGAGTACATCTAGAGAGTCACATAAATCAACATTTTGAATCATACGTGCCCACACACGTCCTTGTGTGTTTGAGGATTGGTCTGGAAGATCAGGGTGTGAGATCTCATAACACTGGATAAGAAGATCGTTGATTTATACAAAAAGACTCAAGGACACTTGATAGGCTACAAGAGGTAATTCCTGATTTATTTGTATGTGATTTAATATTTATATATGTATATGATCCTGATTGGTATTAATATTTATTAAAATTGGTCGATATATTCTGCTGCGTACCTTTGATTTGATCATTTAATACCAATAATTAATGCTATGCTATTACACTCTAAATTGAATTTTAGTTTGTGGGGTGAAGCCTTGCTATCTGCTTGTCATAGTTTGAATCGTATTCCCACGAAAAAAAATAATATCTCTCCATATGAGTTATGGAAATGAAAGAAACCAAACATTGGTTTGTTGGGGTTTTATGCCCTAATTAAAACTTAATTTATTTGTAATCTCATTTATTATAATTAAAAGAATAGAAATTATTTTTTCACTTGGTCAATCACTTTTCACACATGTTTTATTTTCATGATTATTTGTTTAATATAAACTTCTATTAAATCCCAAGCATATAGCTAATCACATTTATAGTAACATAATCACAGTGGAATATAAATATGATTATATGTTCAAAATAAGTTATTCCTAATATTAGTCAGTGCACAAGATTTACACTGACTTGCCAATCTACGATATGATCTACTTACACATCACAGTATTATGCTATTTCCAGAACATTAGCAAAGTAGATAAGATCGGATGTATCCGATATTGACAGTTGATAGGATAAGTAAACATACCATTATTATCTATTCTAGTCATATCATATAGTTGACAACTCAATTCAATCTCAATTCTAAGTGGTTAGTATTCTAACTGATTGTATTATTTGAGATCTTTGACCTGTTCGTTACCAGCTTACCCTACGGACTAGCCCATACTTACATCTTGGGAACTCGATAGTATAATTGAATGGGAGTGTTAATCATAGATATGAACATCTATAGCTTTTGATGAAGAAGTGAAACGGTGGTTTCCTTTTAGTTTGGTTCAAGGTGCTAAATGATAGAGATCTCATTTCAGTAATTAATATTAGTTTACTGAAATATCATTTACAAGGAACTAAGTGTTTTAAGGATAAAATACAATGAGGGGTAAAACGGTATTTTAGTCCCATTTCATTGTAGACCGTCTATAGAGGATTGGGTGACAATTATGGTTGTAACAATGGATAATTAATAACGTATATATATTGCTTATAGAGCGTTCTATGAATTCAAGAGTGCAATTCTGAGTCTTTAGTGGAGTCACGATAAATTAATAAGTTAGTAAATTTATTTGTTAGATTTATAATAACTTATTGGAGCTTGATTTCATAGGCCCATGGTCCCCATTGTACCTTGGATAAAATCACTTAGATAGTCTCAATTGATTGATTTAATTATAAATTAGAATTATCAAAGTTTACCAGGTCAATTTTGGATAGTTTCACATAGTTATACAATTCATAGAAGAAAAGAGAAATTAGGGCAGATTTATTAATTAAGATAAATTGGTGTTCAAATTATAAATAATTAATCTGATAAAGGATTCAAATAATTATTTAATTAATAAATAAATAGAAAATAATACAGGCATTGATTTTAAGTCCAACGGGCTTATAATCAAATGGAAAATTTCACAGGCCTAAAGCCCATGATAATTTCGACCTAGGGTTGATTATTGGCTATTATTTTATTGATTTTTTTAATTAAATAAATGACCTAATTGAGTTTATAAAGGGAATGTTAAGAGAGAGTTGAAATAATAAGTCAAAACACAAGTTCAGATTTCTGAAACACAAGTTTCTGATAGGTTTTAGATTCTCTCTAAACATAAGTCTTTTTCTAAGCCTCATTGTTCTTTTCTCTTGTTCTCTCTGTATCTATCTCATGTATTGAGAATTGACCACCCTAGTCTAGGGGATTCTAAGGATACTTAGGAAGACTGTGAAGAAAATTGAAGATCGGTTCAGTTTCTTGGTAATACTCTGCGACAGTTGGGATACAAGGGTTAGAGAAACTGAAAGAAAGACTCTATTATTCCAATGCATATAATGTAAGTATTATTATCAATATTTCTCTTAGAATTTAATTTTAGAAACATGTTCTAGGTTGTCTCATATTAACTTATTTAATATTAGATTTACATGAAAATAAATAAAGATCTTGTATAAGTTTTCCCAACAATTGGCTTGAGAGCCTTTGGTAATATTTATCTTCATGCATGAACATGTTAAAAATTTAATTATTTGATGTGTTTGAATAATTGGATGGATTTCATAATTTTATGAAGCATATTGAATTTTATCTGATTATTAGCAATTTTAGGGAATTTTGTTATGTTTTTTATGCCATTAATTTTTATATATGCTTTATTTTGTGTAAAACATGTTAACAATTAATTAGAAAATGGTTTTGGTTTGAAAATTTGCACCCCACACACGTGCACACACCTGCGCACACCACCCTTCTGCGCGTGTGCACCAGCGCACGTCACCCCTCCTTGAGCCTGCACACATCCCCCCAGCTGCGAACGCACTCCATGGCAGCCAGCCTAGCCACCCGCGCGCACACCACGGTAGCCAACAGCCTTGCACCCGCACGGTGAACTGTTCATCCAAATTTTTTTTAATTTTTCTTTAATAAATTGATTATTTATAATCAAAGCCAAAAATATCATATTTGTTTTTGCATTTAAAAATATTTTTTTAAAATAAGATATTTTTGTTGGTTGAGATTTAAATAATTAGATATTTTTACAAAGATTCAAATTCAAATTTAAAAATAGACTAACAACTTAATTTTAAATATTTTAATATATTAAAATATTATAATTAAAATATAAGATATTTAAGATATTTTCTTTTCAATACTTTTTATTTTTATTAAATATTTATTTGAAAATATAAATATATGTTTATTCTATAGTTTTTAATATTTAAATTATTTGAAATTTGTTAGTTTGATATTTTCATAGATATTTGAATTTGTTTAACTGTTTTGAGATATTTTAAGGTTGTTATAACTATTAATATTTTTTTTAAATGGTTAAAATATTAGCTTATTGTTGTAATAACACAAGATATTTTTAAAAAAACAGTTAAGATATTTTTTCAACCAATTAATAAAATATTTTTTTAATAAATGGGATTTAAATTAACTTTGGTTAATTGTTGATAAATCCTATTTAAATTAAATTGATTTTTTTTCTTCAAATTAACATAAACCAAGTTGATTGTTGATAAATAAAATAAATAAAGAAACTAATCTATTCTAAAAATCGGGATCTTCTACATCTGATCCTTCATCTAACATATCATCATCTATCTCCTCATAGTCATCATTATCTTGAGCCTCAAAATGCCCTCGAGGAAGATTCGTAAAGATTCTATGTTTTTGCTCGTTTGTGAATTGGAACTCCATTTTAGAAGTGAACCTAAGTATGAGAAAATAATATCTCATAGCTACCGGTAATTTATCTTCATCATCTATAGTCTCCCATATATCTTCTAAGGCTGCAATTACAGTAGGATAATCTTTAAAAAGTCTAATCACTAAAACATATTGCTCCGTTGCTCTCATCATGATTTGCTTAGTTGTTTGGAGGTGACCTATCTCCCTGTGGAATAAGAGTAATTTCTGAGTGATTCTTTCTAGCACTCCTACTGTATTCCTTGGCTCTCTAATTCTTTTCAAGGCCTTAATGGCTCGGATATCCTCATAGGTTAATGCTCCATTCATTCTTAACTGAAAACATAAGGCTAAAACGTTAGCTAAACACATAAACATAATAACTATAACATAAACACTTACATTGGCGGTTAGATTCAGAGCTTGAGCGTGTGTATCAAGGAGAACTTCATGCAGATGAACCGTGGCTCTGATACCAACTGTAATGATCCAACTATTTCTAAGACCTTGGACCATTAAAACTACTATACATAACCACTATTCTTGAGAAAACACACATAAGGAATATTCATAACTTTATTAAAACTCCAAAGTAAATATTGAAATACATAAATGAGCGGTATGGGATCTCATTGTTTTTAAAATAAAATAGAACTTTAAATTTAAAGGAAGTTGTTTACAATACTAAATGCGAAAAATACATAAAAACATAATTTAGAGAGACTAAAAGTAATGTCGTCCTCGAATTGTCACGCAGTCCATTGAATCCCTTCATCCTTAATACACAAGCCAAACTACCAAGAATCCTTCTGCCTCCATATCTATTTTCGTGCATTACATAAAATAAAGGAGTGAGCCTAATGCCCAGCAAGGAAAATCTACTAACACATATAAGCATAAAACTATATCATAAACATATTCTATAAAACATATGACTATAAATAAAAACAAGTATTACAATGGCCATCATTCTTCTTGGGGCGTGCTAGCTAGGCAATCATATGCCCATAAATTTACAGGGCTAGTTATCTAAACAAGTCATATAAATTTATGGGGCTCGTTATCTAAACAAATCATATGCCTAAGGAATATATTATTGGGACTTGTTATCTAAACAAGTTATATGTTTGTTATCTAAACAAATTATATGCTTGTTGACTAAACAATTATATGCCTGTTATCTAAACAAATCATATACTCAAGAACTAAAACATATCATACATAAACATATCAAAACATAAAAGCACATAAAATCTATCCTATTTTCATTACCAACACCGGGATATTTGAGAACAAGGACGGAATTTGGAACACTCCTAAAATCAACAATAAGAATGGTGAGTATTTCTAAAGAAAAGAGATGATAAATAAGAGAACCAACCCACCAAGAAGAAGCTTACCGAAAAGAAACCTTAAGTTCAAAGAACTTAAATACCTAACCAAGAATCAAAAACAATGAGTTAGGACTTAAGTAAAGAAAACTAAAGAACCATACAGAAATGAACTTAAGAATAAGAATATCTTTGGATGTACTAGAACCGATCTACACCTCAATATTGAAAACACACTATATCTCACTTCCCCAAGTGTTTATAAAGCTTAAGATGATAAAGCTTTTTTCCCAAACCCAAGTGTATCACTCTATAGTAACCCTAGCAGCTTGAAGGCTCTGAACACAGCTTGAAGAATGAGAAAAATGGTTGGGTACTAGGTCCTATTTATAGAGTTCAAGGAGTGAAAATATCTCATTTTAGCTTGAATAACATAATGAATATTAATTGAAAAATATTTGAATATTCGATCAACAGGTGCTTAAGAATCGGTCGAAAACGTTCAGAGGCAAGTCAAGAGGTTAAGGGATGAATCAAGCTTGGTTTCTACGATGTTTGAAAATATGGTCCTAGGGCCAATATATCGCCCACCCTGGGCAATATATTGCTTGGCCCTAGGTCCCGAGTGATCGTGGCTTCGTTTGTGCGAAGTTGACGTGTTTTTTGTATCTCCCGTGTGGCGATATATCGCCCCTATAGCTGCGATATATCAGCATACGTTGAAATATTAGATACGTAATTGCACTTTATCAACTTAATTTGAATTGGATAAACAGCTTTGACTGAGTCATAATACGATTTTAAAGCTGCTAGAAGGTTCTAGAGCTTCTAGATCTTTCTTTTTAATTAAACTATTCATCAAAATACTTAAATCCTTAATAAACATACACACGACAAGTGTCATGATCTTATTAGTTCTATCTAAACCTTATAGTATAATAAATGACATCTTTATAATCAACTATATTAATCAAAACTTAATTTATAATTAATATTCTTAAACTATAGGTTAAACTTATAAAATCTATAAGCGTTGCTACGAGTGTTCGACTAAGTCTCGGTTTGAACCAAAAACCACAGTAACTATCATACTATAACTACTACTAGCTACTACTACTACTACTACTACTACTACTACTACTACTACTATCTAACTAGCTAAGTAAATTTATGGGACTCTACAGTGATTGATTTCTATTTTATTGATAGTAAGTAGTTTTTAGTATGGTTGTGTCTACTCCCATCCTTTCTCAACTTTCGATGGAGAAACTCACTGGAGAAAACTTCCTTAAGTGGAAGCAAAATATCAACATAGAGTTGATTGGTGACAACTCTAAATTCGTCATGACTGAGGAATCCATAGAACGAGCACCGTCTCCGCACGTTCTTGATGGCACAGTAAATGCTTGGATAGCACCGTCTCCGCACGTTTGTGATGGCACCGTGAATGCTCGAATGGCACCGTGTCCACACGTTCGTGATCAACTCAACTATGGTCTGATGCAGCTCATGAACAAGCTTCAGATTTTAGAGCCTATCATGGGTAGACCTAGTAAAGAAGGAGAAAGTAAGACTACCGTTGTTGCTGTTGATCCAACTAAGGCTGAAGCTAACCAAGCTTCATCTTCAAAAGCTGGAAACAAGTGGAAAGATGGACATAACAACAACCCCAAGCCTGCAAAGGCTGCAAAGACGAGTGCACAACCAAATGCACAGACGCCTAAGGGGGAGAACAAGAAAGGTAAAGGTAAGTGTTTTCACTACAAAGAGAAGGGGCATTGGAAACGAGATTGCCCCAAGTTTCTAGCAGAGAAAAACAAAGGTAATGATTATAGTTCATTTATCTTAGAAACATGTGTTTTAGAGAATGATAAATCTGTTTGGATTATTGATTCTGGATCTACTAACCATGTTTGTAACTCTTTACGGCTTCTTGAATCTTGGGAGGAAGTGGACAAAGGCGGCTTAAAGCTTGGAGTTGGAAACGGAGCGTTCGTGGCAGTCCAAGCTAGAGGAATAGCTCGTCTAAAGTTCAAAAATAAATACTTAATTTTAAATGATGTAATTTTTATTCCGAATTTTAGTATAAATTTAATTTTAGTTTCCATGTTGCAATTAGAACAATTTGTTATGACTTTCACAAGTTCTAATATATCTATTTCCTTCAATGGATCACAATTGTGTATTGCATGTTTGGAAAATGGGCTTTATATTCTGCGACCTAATGAACCCCTCGCTCTTAACAATGATTTATTCAAAGTAGCTAAACCTAGGACCAATAAACGTCAGAAGATCAATAACAATAATATGACGTATTTATGGCACTTGAGACTAGGTCACATTGGCTATTATAGGATTCAAAGACTAACAAAGGATGAGCCTTTGAGGGAACTCACCTTAGGTGAATTACCTATCTGTGAATCTTGTCTGGAAGGCAAACTAACCAAGCGTCCATTCTCTGCAAAGGGTGATAAGGCCAAAGAACCACTTGGACTTGTGCATTCAGATGTTTGTGGACCTTTGAATGTACAAGCCAGGGGTGGTTTTGAGTATTTCGCACTTTCATTGACGATTACTCTAGATACTCATGTCTTTACCTAATGCATAGGAAATCAGAAACATTTTCAAAGCTTTAGGAAGTCCTAGCAATGGCTCAGAACCAATTAGGTAAAACGTTAAAGATCTTGCGATCTGATAGGGGTGGAGAATATTTGGATATGCAGTTCCAAGATCATTTAACTGAACTTGGGGTTTTATCACAACTTACTACCCCAGGTACTCCGCAACAAAATGGTGTAGTGGAACGCCGAAACAGAACTTTATTGGAAATGGTTAGATGCATGCTTAGTTACTCAACTCTACCAACTTCGTTCTAGGGACATGCAATTGAAACCGCAAAAGACATTCTCAATGTCATGCCATCTAAATCAATCCCCAAAACACATTTAGAACGCTGGAATTGACGTGAACCTAGTTTACGCCATTATAGAATCTGGGGGGTGTCCAGCCCACTGTTAGGATTAGTTTTGGTATGTTTTTATGGCGTGTTTTAAGATGCAATTTTAGTCTTTTATTTGGTTTTGTGTGATATTATGCGGGTGTTTATTGTGTTTTTAGGATTAAGTATAGTTATTAAGGAAATAACTTGAAATTGGAGGAAAAGCGCTTAATTCTTGAAGAAACGGTGTTAAACGGGCTAAGGAATGGAAACTGGGCGAAACCGGGGATCAAATTGGTGATTTGGAGAAAATTTGGAATTGGAGCCGCAGCTCTATGGTGTAGAGCCACAGCCCTAAGAGTTACAGAGAAGAAAACAAAAGTCAGCCAGAATTAGAGCTCCAACTCTACAAGACAGAGCTGCAGTGCTACATACTCCAGAGACAAAATCTGGAACGCGAAGCACATTAGAGTTGCGGCTCTACACATCAGCGCCGCGGCACCAGTCCGTACGGAAGCCGAATTTAGGGAATTTTTCAAGGGCAATTTTGTCCTTTTGCACAAAATTAATTAAGGACTATAAAAGCTTTCTTAATGACGTTTTTAAGAGGAGATTAACCCTAGGAGACGGATAGAAGCACATTGTGGAGGATTGCAAGTGGAATCAAATAACTTATCATAGTTTTTCTTCTTTTCTACTTTTAATTTCTGTAATTTGGATGCTTTTCAATTCTTCTATGGTTATTATGAATTATGTCATGAACTAAACTCTTTTTCTAGGGTGTTAATGGATTCTCCTGAAACCCCATTTTGAATTAATGCAAGTTTTATGATTTCTATTCTATCTTGTGATCTATTTGAATTTATGCTTAATGCTTGTGATTGACTGGCCATCTATTACCTGATTTATATGATTTTGATTCAAAATCTGAGAAGTGATAATCGATTATGCTATAATTGAATAGACATAGATTTTATTATAGGACGAGAGTACCTATTTGGTTTGTGTAGCCTTAGGGTTGTCTTGCTTAATGTCTGTCTTATGTTCATTTATCACAGAGATGTAGAAAAATTACATATGGTTGAGACTTGTATATCCTAGTACGAATATAAGTTACTTTTGTTGACTTGCTATCACGAGAGAGAATTGAATAGTATAATTTGTATTACTGAAATATAAAGTGGAGGGTAGATGAAGTTAATTGCCCTAGGTCATTTAATTATTGAATTCTATTTCCTTTGTTATCTTTTATTTCCTGCAATTACGTTCTTATTTCAATAGTTTTACTTAATTCTTATAATCAAATTATTGTTAACCAAATAGAATATTAGGATTAATGATTGGTACTTGGTAACAGTCCTTGTGGATTCGAGCTTTCTTACATTATATTACTTGTTAAACGAACGTGTATACTTGCGTGTAGAAAATCGTAACACCCACGTCCTGAGGAAAAAGGAAGGAAAGCTAGAACCGCAAACTGAAGTTTGCATGTTTGTTGGCTATCCAAAAGGTACTCGAGGTGGACTTTTCTATAGTCATTCAGAAAAGAAAGTGTTTACTTCTACAAATGCTACTTTTCTGGAAAATGACTATGTCCAAAACTTCAAACCACACAACAAAGTAGTTTTAGAGGAGATAGTTAAAGAATTGACTCCAACCAATGTTCCATCGTCATCAACGCAAGTTGATGATGAAATTCCCACTCTTCATGTCCAATCGACGCAAGTTAATTTAAATGAAGAAAGTACCACTGTTCCTGAGCAAACAGTCACGAAGCCTCGTCGTAGTGGGAGGGTTTCTAGGAACCCAGTTTGCTATGGTTTGGATGGTGAAACCAATATGGTTATTGGTGACACTAGTGAGGATGATCCATTGTCTTTCAAATAGGCAATGGATAGCTCTGAAAATGAACTATGGCTCGAAGCCATGAAACAAGAAATGGATTCCATGTGCTCAAATTCCTTGTGGGATCTTGTGGAAGCACCTAGTGACTTTAGGGCCATTGGGTGGAAGTGGATCTACAAGAAGAAACGTGGTGTTGATGGAAATATTGAGACTTATAAAGCTCGATTAGTGGCAAAGGGTTATACCCAAAGAGAAGGCGTGGACTATGAGGAAACTTTTAGCCTCGTAGCCATGCTCAAATCCATTCACATCCTCCTATCCATAGCAGCCACTCTCGACTATGAGATATGGAAAATGGACATCAAGACAGCTTTTCTTAATGGAAAGCTTGACGAAGTCATTTATATGGATCAGCCAGAAGGATTTAAAGTAGCTGGACAAGAAGGAAAAGTTTGCAAGTTGAATAGGTCCATCTTTGGACTTAAGCAAGCTTCTCGTTCCTGGAATCTTAGGTTTGATAATCAAAACCTATGGCTTTGAACAAAATATTGATGAGCTTTGTGTTTACCAACTGAAGGCAAATCAAATAATGGTATTCCTGGTTCTTTATATAGATGATATCTTACTCATTGGAAACAATGTTAAGAAATTATCAGATGTGAAGAATTGGCTGAGCACTCGATTCCAGATGAAGGATTTGGGAGAAGCAAGTTATGTTCTAGGTATCCAGAACATTAGGGATAGAAAGAATAAATTCTTAGCTCTATCTCAAGCAACTTACATTGATAAAGTGCTTGAACATTTCTTAATGACAAATTCCAAGAAAGGACGTTTACCGTCCCACCATGGAATTCATCTTTCAAAGAAGCAGTCTCCCCAGACTCCTGAAGAGGAAGATGCAATGAGAAAAGTTTCTTACACATCTGCAGTTGGAAGTCTGATGTATGCCATGTTATGTACTAGACTAGATATCTGCTATGCAGTGGGAGTAGTGAGAAGGTATTAGTCAAACCCAGGACCGAAACATTGGATAGCAGTTAAGCATATCCTGAAGTATTTAAGGTGGACTATGGATTATATGTTAGTCTACAAGGGTGGTGTTCTGAACCCTGTATGCTACACTGATTCAGATTTTCAGACTGATGTCGATGACAAGAAGTCTACTTCTGGAATGGTGTTTACTCTTGGAGGTGGAGCTGTGATATGGAGAAGCGTAAAGCAGTCAGCAATCTCATATTCCACCATGGAGGCTGAGTACATAGTCGTGTCAGAAGCAGCTAAGGAAATAGTCTAGCTAAAGAAGTTCTATTCGGATCTTGGTGTTATTCCAGAAATGGATAAACCACTTGTGTTGTTTTGTGAAAATACAAGAGCGATAGCCAACTCGAAAGAACCTCGTAGTCACAAGAGGAGTAAGCATATAGAAAGGAAGTATCACATTATTCGAGAATATGTGGCCAGGGGAGATGTGAAGGTTATGAAGATTGCAACCGAAGACAATCTTGTAGATCTGTTTCCAAAGACACTACCAGAAGCTACATTTGATAAGCATATCAAGAAAATGGGATTAGTAGAATTAAGGCATTAGTTTCAATTACTGCAAGTGGGAATTTGTTGGGGTTTTATGCCTTAATTAAAACCCAGTTTCTTTGTAATATCATTTATTATCAATAAAAGAATGTGGTCAATCATTTTGCTCACATGTTTTATTTTCATGATTATTTGTTTAATATAAACTTCTATTAAATCTCGAGCATATAACTAACCGTATTTATAGTGACGTAATCACAGTGGAATATAAATATGATTATATGTTCAAAATAAGTTTGTTCTAAGATTAGTCGGTGCACAAGATTTACACTGACTTGCCAATCTACGATATGATATACTTACACATCACAGTGTTATGTTCTTTCCAAAATCATTAGCAAAGTAGATAAGATCGGATGTATTTGTTACATCGGAAATGACTGATATTGACAGTTGATAAGATAAGTAAACATACCGTTATTATCTATTCTAGTCATATCATATAGTTGACCATAGGTCAATTCAATCTCAATTCTTAGTGGTTAGTATTCCAACTGGTTGTATTATATGAGTTCTTTGACTTGTTCGTTACCAGCTTACCCTACGGACTAGCCCATACTTACATCTTGGGAACTCGGTAGTATAATTGAGTGGGAGTGTTAATCATAGATATGAACATCTATAGCTTTTGATGAAGAAGTGAAACGATGGTTTCCTTTTAGTTTGGTTCAAGGTGCTAAATGATAGATATCTCATTTCAGCAATTAATATTAGTTTACTGAAATATCATTTACAAGGAACTAATTGTTTTGAGGATAAAATACAATGAGGGATAATTGGTATTTTAGTCTCATCTCATTGTAGACCGTCTATAGAGGATTGAGTGACAATTATGATTGTAACAATGGATAATTAATAATGTATCTATATTGATTATAGAGCGTTCTATGAATTCAAGAGTGTGATTCCGAGTCTTTAGTGGAGTCACGATGAATTAATAAGTTAGTAAATTTATTTTTTTGATTTATGATAACTTATTGGAGCTTGCTTTCATAGGCCCATGGTCCCCACTTTACCAAGGATAGAATCATCTAGATAGTCTCAATTAATTGATTTAATTATCAATTAGAATTATCAAAGTTGACCAGGTCAATTTTGGATAGTTTCACATAGTTATACAATTTAGAGAATAAAAGAGAAATTATGGCAAATTTATTAATTAAGATAAATTGGTATATAAATTAATAAATAAGTTTAAATCAATGTTCAAATTATAAATAATTAATTTGATAAAGGATTTAAATAATTATTTAATTAATTAAATCAATATAAAATAATACAGTCCTTGATTTTTAGTCCAACGGGCTTATAATCAAATGGAAATTTTCATGGGCCTAAAGCCCATGATAATTTTGACCTAGGGTTGATTATTGGCTATTATTTTATTGATTTTTTTAATTAAATAAATGACCTAATTGAGTTTATAAAGGGAATGTTAAGAGAGAGTTGAAATAATAAGTCAAAACACAAGTTCAGATTTCTGAAACAAAAGTTTCTGATAGGTTTCAGATTTTCTCTAAACATAAGTCTTTTTCTAAGCCTCATTGTTCTTTTCTCTTCTTCTCTCTGTATCTATCTCTTGTGTTGAGAATTTCCCACCCTAGTATAGGTGATTCTAAGGATAGTTTGGAAGACTGTGAAGAAAATTGAAGATCGGTTCAGTTTCTTGGTAATACTCTGCGACAAAAAGGATACAAGGGTTAGAGAAACTGAAGGAATGACTCATATTCCGCTGCATATAATGTAAGTATTCTTATCATTATTTCTCTTTGAATTCAATTTTAGAAACATGTTCTAGGTTGTCTCATATTAATTTGTTTAATATTAGATCTACATGAAAATAAATAAAGATCATGTATAAGTTTTCCTAACATGGTTATCTTAAAGTGTGGGGATGTCTTGCTTATTGCAAGAGCACCGATCCTAAAAGGACTAAGTTGGGTCCAAGCACTATAAGATGTGCATTTGTGGGTTATGCCCAAAATAGCAAAGCTTATAGATTATTAGACTTGGAAACTAATGTAATAATTGAATCTAGAGAGGTTGAGTTCTTTGAGAACATGTCATGCGATGACAACAAGTTAGATTCAACTCAAACTAGAGAGTCTCTAGAGGAGACTCCTAGAATAGTTGGTGAGCAACCTCAATTTCCTAGAAAGAGCCAAAGGCTCAAATATTTGGGATCAAGTGAGAAGTTTTCTCAAATAGAGACATTGTACCTTGTTGAATGTGATAATGAGGAAGTTACTTGGAAACATCTAATAGTACTTCAAATAGAAGATGATCCCAAAACTTTCAAAGAAGCAATGTCCTCTAGAGACTCTGCTTTTTGGAAGGAGACAATTAATGATGAAATGGATTCAATTATGTCAAACCACACTTGGGAGTTGCTTGACCTTCCAAAGGGGTCCAAACCAATTAGGTGCAAATGGGTATTTAGAAAGAAATACCATATCGATGGCACCATACAAACCTTGAAGGCTAGGTTAGTAGCCAAATGATTCAAACAAAGAAAGGGAATAGATTGCTTTGACACATGCACCGGTAGCAAGAACTACTTCTACAAGATTGTTGTTTGCCTTATCATCTATATATAACCTTTATGCTCACCAAATAGATGTCAAAACAACATTCCTAAATGGGGATCTCGAGGATGAGGTCTATATGGAACAACCGGAGGGTTTTGTTCTTCAAGGAAATGAACATAAAGTGTGTAGACTTTTCAAATCATTATATGGTTTGAAACAAGCTCCAAAACAATGGCATGAGAAGTTTGATAAAGTCATTGTTTCTAATGGACTTAGACACAACCATGTGAACAAGTGCTTGTACTATAAGACTTGTGGTGACTATGTCATACTTGTGTGTCTATATGTAGATGATATGTTGATTTTGAGTAATGACATGAAAGGAATAATAGAAACAAAGAGGTTTCTATCTTCTAACTTTAAAATGAAAGACCTTGGAAAGGTGGATACCATTCCAGGTATCAAAGTTAAAAGGAATAGTGGGGGTTTTGTGTTGAATCCAACCCACTATGTTGAGAAAGTGCTCAAAAAATTCAGTCATCTCAAAATCAAAGAGGCACATACACCATTTGATTCAAACACGAAGTTTGAAAAGAATGAAGGAAGAGCGGTGGCTCAATTGGAATATGCAAGTGCAATAGGAAGCTTAATGTACGCCATTCATTGCACAAGAGCGTGCATTGCATATGCAGTTAGTAAACTTAGTAGGTTTACTAGCAATCCAAGTATCAAGCATTGGAAAGCTATTGAGAGAATTCTTGGTTATCTTAAGGGTACCAAAGAGCAGAGTCTTCACTATACAAACTTTCCAACGATACTTGAAGGATATTCTGATGCTAATTGGATATCGAGAGTTGGAGATAATCTTTCCACCACTGGTTGGGTGTTTACTATTGGAGGAGGTGCAATCTTATGGGGCTCCAAGAAGCAAACTTGTATATCACACTCAACCATGGAAGCCGAGTTTATAGCTTTAGCAGCAACCGACAAAAAGGTCGAGTGGCTTAGGAATCTCATGATGGATATTCCTTTAACCGCGGATATGGTATCAATAATTTCAATACATTGTGATAGCTAATCTGCGCTTGCTAAAGCATATAATAGTATGTATAATGGAAAGTCTAGACACATTAGTCTAAGACATGAATATGTGAGACAATTGATTCAAGATGGAATCATATCGATCTCATATGTTAAGAAAAGTGAGAACTTAGCGGATCCATTTACAAAACCTCTTGTGAGAACGTTAGTAAGTTCTACTTCAAAAGAGATTGGATTGAAACTTCTAGAATAATAGATTCACCAATGATGGCAATCCAACTCTAAATTTGTACAAATCAAGGGAAAGAGTTCAATGGGTAAGAACAAGTCATTGATAAGTGAATAGTTACAAAACTAAAACTTATGGTGAGTTCCATCTGAGATGGTTAGTGTTGGTTGCTACCGAGTTAGGGTTAAGCCTTGGGATTTTAATGAAGTTCAGTTGAGTGCAACAAGCATCTATAAAGGTAGCAAAGATGTTGTAAGAACTTTACCTATGTGGACTTGGAGGTGGTGCCGCCTCTCATAGGAGTTGGAGTTTCTCCTTGGAAAGTTCCTGAAGAGATGAGCACATGACCATGATAGTGCTAAGCGAGAAAGTGGGAAAACAAAAGATGTGGTGGAGGTGTGTGAGGTATCACCGGTTTTATCATATGGAATACTTGGTTCAAGCTTTAAGCAACTAATGATTTCGATAAGACTTTGTGGTATTTTCACTAAGGTAAAGTTCAAACCAAAAGACACTTTATTTTATGCACCAAATTTTTTTTAAGCTAGAGAATGAGGCTTGTATTTAACCAAGTGGGGGATTGTTATGATTGATAAATACAAAGATAAGTGTTAAAATACAAGCAAGGTATAAACACTTGGTAAATTTGAGCTTCAATTGTAGGCACTTTAAAAATGTATTTTTGGATCTAAAGTGATGCATGGAGGTATCTAAAGGTTCCCAAAACTTTTGTTAGCTTTTGGAGCAATTTTTGGACCTTTGGAAGTGTCCAAAAATAGCGAGGGTGGCGATGCGTCACCACCTAAGTGGCATAGCATCGCCTGATGCTTAGGGTTTCAAGAAACCCTAACAGGCGATGCATGCAAGCGAGTCGCCTACTGTAGTACGTACAAGTTACGTAAAATGCTCTTAATGATGTGTTTTACAAGTTTAATCCTATTGGTTAGACCTAATGATGGTGTCTACTCTATATAAGGGCCAAAATAGTGTTTTGGAAGACTTGATCACTCTCTCCAATCTCTCTCTACCCTCACTCTCTCTCTAGCCCCAATAATCTCTAGTTTTCTCCAAGAACTCTCAATGAAAGTGCTTGACTTTGAGAGTTTAAGGATTTTTAAATCTCAATCCTCATTTCCTCTTAGAAAAGGCCTCAAGCATCCATGGTGGCTTGGAAATAGAGTATTAGGACAGTGTTTTGCAACGTGTATAAGCCTTGGTTTTGTGTTTTTTGCTTTGTTCAAAGGGTTTGCTCAAGGTGGTGGTTTTGCCTAGGGTTTTTTTAAGCTTCGTCAAAGTTGAAGAAAACCATTGATCTACCTGGGTTTGCAAGTTCTTTCTCAATCTTTATTTAGTCTCTGTCAATCCATTTTTTGTGTAGATTCTAATTTTTGAGGTGGTGTTATCTCACTCTCCCCCAACATGATCAAGTTGTGTGTTCAAGACTCTAGTTTTGGCAATAATGTTTCTACATCTTAATGTTATATGCTTGTCTTAAATTCTATTACTTTGTTGCATAATAGACTTGCTCATATAGGTTATAACACAATCAAAATAGTAATTAAATGTGGTTTAATTGAATGTGATGATGTTGAGCATGATAAATGCGAATTATGTGTTAAATCTAAAATGATTAAGAAACCTTATTCTAGTGTTGAAAGAGTAACTAATTTGTTAGATTCAATACATAGTGATTTATGTGAATTAAATGGAATAATAACTAGAGGTGGACATAGGTACTTTATTACCTTTATTGATGATTGTTCTGGATTCATATATGTTTACTTGCTTAAGAATAAGGATGAAGCTTTTAGCATGTTTAAAATCTATAAAGTCGAGGTTGAAAATCTATTGGAAAAGAAAATTAAAGTAGTAAGAAGTGATAGGGGTGGTAAATACTTTTCAAATGAATTCAATTTATTTTGTGAAATGCATGGTCTAATTCATGAATGTACAACTCCTTATACACCCCAACAAAATTGTATAGTGGAGAAAAATAATTGAACATTTGTAGAAATAATAAACGCTATGTTGTTGCATGCAAATTTGAGTTTCGCATTATGGGGGGAAGCCTTGCTATCCGCTTGTCATATTCCAAACCAGATTCTTTTAAAGAAGAGTCCAAATTTCACTATATGAAATATGGAAAGGAAAGAAGCACAACCTAGGGTTTCTCAAAGTGTGGAGGTGTCTTACTTATTGTAAGAGCACAGAACCTAAAAGGACCAAGTTGGGTCCTATAGCGATAAGGTGTGTATTTGTTTTATTGGCCATGCCTCAAATAGTAAAGTCTGTAGACTATTAGACTTGGAGTCTAATGTCATAGAAGTTGAGTTCTTTGAGAACTTATTGTATAGTGACAACAAACCTCAAGAACCTATCTCATTGTAAGGAACTCAAGAAAAGTTACCTTCAAGGGTTGTAGAGCAACCATAATTGCCTAGAACAAGCCAACGACTTAAAGAGGTAGGATCACAAGACACGTGCTCACAAGTGGATACACTTTATTTAATAGAGAGTAATCACAAATGGGACACTTGGAAGTATCCAATGGTACTTCATGTAAAGGATGATCTTAAAACCTTCCAAGAAGCTATGTCTTCAGGATACTCTATATTTTGGAAGGATACAATAAATGATGAGATGGATTCAATTTATCTAACCACACTTGGTAAATTATTGATCTACCACAAGGATCAATGCCAATAGGTTTTAAGTGGGTATTTTAAAGAAAATATCACACTAATGGGACCATCCAAGCCTTTAACGCAAGGTTGATGGCTAAAGGGCTTAGGTAAAAGGAAGGCATAGACTAATTTGGTACATATGCACCAGTGGAAAGGACAACGTCAATAAGAATATTGTTTGCCTTATCATCAATACACAACCTATATGTTCATCAAATGGATGTCAAAACGACATTCCTAAATGGTAATCTTGATGATGAGGTTTATTTCTAAGACGAAATGAACATAAGGTGTGTAGGCACAATAGTGCGGACAATGGAATTTGATGTTGATGGCATGAGAAGTTTGATGAAGTCATTATTCCGGATGGGTTTCGACATAATAGTGCAAACAAGTGCTCATATTCTAAGACTTGTAAAAATTATGTCATTCTAGTGTGTCTGTACGTTGATATTAAGTAATGATGTGAAAGTCATAATAGAAACAAAGAGGTTTCTATATTCAACTTTTAAGATGAAAGACCTTGGAGAGGTGGATACCATACTAGATACCAAAGTAAGAAGAAATATGAATGGATATGTCTTAGATCAAGCTCACTATATTGAGAAGATGCTTGACAAATTTGGTCATCTTAAGATCAAATAGGCAAACACACCTTTTGATTCTTGCCAAGAGCTTAAAAAGAATGAAGGGGGAGTGGTGGCTCAATTAGAGTACCAAGTGCAATAGGAGTCTAATGTATGTCACACATTATACAAGAGTGGATATTACATTTACGATTAGTAAACTAAGTAGGTCTACTAACAATCCAAGTATCAAACATTGAAAGACCATTGAAAATGTAATATCCAGACACACATGTTTAATTTAATTATTGTTTTATTTATTTATTTTAATTTAATTAACTTTTGTTTAATTTAATAATTTTATTTTGTTATTCTTTTATTATTGTCTTGTTTATTTGTTTAATTAGTTATTATCTTATTTACCATATTAGTTATTCCTTATTTATTTATTTATTGTTTATTTTATTTAATATTTGTGTGTGCTTTGAAAGTCTTAGGCGTGTGGCGAGATCAACGACCCAACTATTCTAGACCTTGGACCATTAGTAACTACTATACTAATCTTAAAGAAAACTCACAAGTGAAATAATCATAACTTCATTAAAACTGGTAAAACAAATGTTAAACTACATAAAATTTAAAGTAGGATATGGGATCCCATTGTTTTTAAAATAAAAAAAATAACATAACTTTAAATAATTGGTTTACAAATTAAGTGCGGAAAATACATATAAAACATAATTTTTAAAAGACTAGGAAGCGACTTCATCCTCGAATCGAACGCTCAATCCACCGATTCCATCCTACCTCAATACACATTCCCAAGCTGCCAAGAATCTTCCCGCCACCATAGCTATTTTCCTGCACATATTAAACATAAAGGAATGAGCCTAATGCCCAGCAAGGAAAAACCTATTACAAGCATGAATCATATCATACACATAACTATAAGCTATAAACATATAACATATATATATAAAGATGTATATCATATAAGACTATACTATTAATGGCCATTAAAACATGTGATAAACCATCTACTTCCCCTTTCTAATATCTGAGGTAGGTTAGATCACATGGTAGGTTTATGATAACCCATCTATGTCCCCTGTCTAATATCTGAGGTAGGGTAAATCATAACCTTGAAACATAAGACAACATATCATAACATACTATAGCATAACTTATCATAACATATCAACATAACATATAAACATATAAAACTATCCTATTTTCCTTACCAATATACCGGGATGATGAGAACAAAGTCGGGATTTTGGAACACTCCTAAATACCATAATAGAGAAGTGAGTATACTAAGGAATAGAGATGAAAAGAATAACTATACCATCGAAATGATACTTACCAACAAGAATCTTGCGTTCAAGATCTTAGGTGCCTAACCAAGAATAGAGAATACGAGTTAGGATTTGAGTAGAAAAACTATAAGAACTTAAAGAAACAATACAGAAATGATATAGAATTTGGAATACCTTGAATGCTTCTATGACTGAACTACACCTCGAACCAAAATATACTATAAACCTTACTTCCCAAGTGTTTATTAAGCTTATAACCCCAACCCAAGTGTTTACACTCTAAAGTAATCCTAGCAGCTTGTAGGCTCTGAACTCAGCTTGATGAATGAAGAAATGGCTGGGTACTAGGTCCTATTTATAGAGTTCAAGAATGAAAAGATCTTCATTTAACTTGAATAAAATAATGGCTTTTTAATTGAAAAACATTTGAATAATCGTTCAGCAGAGGCTGAAGACTCGGTCAGAAAGATGCTGGACTTATCAAGAGGTTGAGGATTAAAATGAGCTCGGTTTCAAAATAGTTCAAAAATCATGCTCATGGGCCGATATATCGCCCACTATAGGCAATATATCGCCTGGATTCATATGCCCGAGGCTCGTCGAGGTTGTCGTGCGAAGCTACGTGTTTTTCGTATCCCCATATGGCGATATATCACCCCCTAGAGCTGCGATATATATGCATGCGCTGAAATATTATACATGTAGTTACACTTTTTCAGCCTATTTTGAATTGAGTAAACAGCCTTGACTAAGTGCTTTAATGATTTCAAAGCTGCTAACAAACCCTAGGATATTCAAATATTACTCTTAATAAACTTATTCCTCAAAAATACTTAATTTCTCATTAAACATTCATATGACAAGTGTTACTATCTTATTGGGTCTATCTAAACCTTATAGTATAATAATTATCACCTTCATAATCAGTCATATTAATCAACCTTAGGTTATAATTAATATTCTTAAACTATAGGTTAAACTTATAAAATCTACAAGTGTTAGTACGAGTGTCCAACTAAGTCCCGTCTTGAACCAAAATCCACAGTAATAAACATACTACAACTACTACTAGCTATTACTATTACTACTATTATCTAACTAGCTAAGTAAAGTTCTTGGACTCTACAGTTTAATGCTTGAAATATTGGATAAAATCGTGGAGAATTAATGAGGATTTCTTGTTCACACTACAAGCTGAATTTTTGAAATATAAAGGGGAAATATAAGCTGAATTTTCAAAAACTCAAAGAAATGAAGTTGGCAATGTGAATAGCAAGATTTGTTTCTTGATTGAGAGGAATCAAGAGCTACCTTAGAGAGCCATTTTCGAAAATCAAGCATGCTTGTTGCTCTTGATTGATTTGGTGATATAAATTGAAGGATTGTCTCTTATTTCTAGCTTGGAAATTTCACCATTCATAGGATTTGATGATGGAAGATCAATCATATGTAGATTGCAAGATTAAGGCTAGGTTCATAAAAGAATAAGAGGATTTAATGGTGATTGATTCTAGGAAATCATGGATGGTGATAGTGTTTGAAGAGCATGGCTAGAATGAGGACTATGTTCATGCCATTATGATTAGGATATGAGCAAATCAATGGTGATTGGAATCAATTAGCATTAATAGGGATTTGTTGGTGGCAATGTCTTGGAGCCTATATAAAGAAAGAGCTTAGCTCTCATTTTCGCACAACACAAAGAGAGGAAGAAAGAGAGGTAGGTGTGAGAAAGAAAGAGAAGAGGCATGAGAAAGAAAAAGAGAAGGAAAGAGAAGGTGAGGCCGAGAAGGTGGAGGTGTAGCTCGCGGGCTCGGGATTTTTCGTGAGGAGAAGGGAACGAAGGTAAGATCTCGATGTTTGGTTTATTTAGTTATGAGTTTCTTCTTTTTCTTGGTGGTTATTGAAGTGTGGTTTTGTGGTTTAGAGGTGTTCGAATTCCAAGGATCAAGGAAGGGTGGGATTTAACTTTCGATCTGGAAAAGTATCATTATCATTTATCATTTTTAAGTTTATGCTCACTTAAGGTTTGTTTTAGGTTTAAGTTTGATTATAAAAGTATGGATACTATGATCAAGGATTTAATGCATGTTGTGCATGGCCAATGCAAAGAGAGTGGGACGTGTGGCTTAAATATTGGGCATGGTATTGGTTCTTACAATAAGGCCCTTATTTTATGTTTAGGTTTTGATCAATGAAGCGGAATCACTTTCTTCTTTTCAAAGACTCCACACACGCCAAGGTAAGGAGGTTAAACATGTTTGCTTGATTGCTAAGACCATCTCCAATGAGATATGTAAATTTTGTGCCAAATTTAGCACAAAAAATGAGTTAATGCTATATTTGGCCCAATATTTGCAATTGTGCTCCAATGCACAATATGCAAATTAATACAAAAAGTCAATAATTCATTTAATATTTATTGAGAATATACAAAAATTAATTTTTTTTTTATTAATCCAAATTGTGTACTCCAAAAAAATTGTCATTAAAAGAAATAAAAAAAATGATGTATGGTTGGTCATTAATTGTCAACTACTAAATTATAATAATTCGTGGTAATATGGTAAATAAAAAAAATAACATTTATTGATGTGCCAAATTTGGTCCATGCTATATTTTGTGCCAAATTTGACACAACTTTTAGCATGTACCAAATTTGACACACTTTTTGGAACACCATTTGAGTCATATGTTTTGTAAGGTGTGCTAAATATAACATTGTACCAGCTTTTTGGCACTCCATTGGAGATGCTCTAATGTTTATGAATGCATGTTGTATGCTAAATGTTTCAGGGCATGTACTTAGGAAGTGAAAATGTGGACAAAGGTAGCCACAATTTTGACCATAGTGGTCGAAGAGAGGACCGCAAGAGCTTCCTCGTTGTATCTCTCCCATTTACATGCGTAGTGCGCACATAGGTTTTATGTATGATGATTATATGTCTTGTTATGATATGAAATTATGGTTTGTTATTTGAGGTTTGCTTTTATGTTGATGTTTGGTTTGATTATCCTTATTGGGCTTTAGCTCACCCCATTTTTCCTCTCCACGGACAATAATTGATCATGTAATGGCATGGTGAGTGGGGACCGTTCCAAGAAAGTGTATGTGCTCTGTGTAGGGACCGCATGAACACCCACGATGCTAAGAACACCATAGTTTATTATTAGTTTTATGAAATACATTTAATTTATGTTGGGACACATTTTATTTAATTGCATGTTTTGACATTGTTCAAAGAATATGCCTTAGTTAAAATTAGGGTGTTACAGAAAGAGTTTTTGGATACCTCAAAATGACCAAAGAACTATACATTCAATATTCAAAGTTTCCAAAGATACTTGAAGAATATTCCGATGCTAGTTGGATATTTGGTGTAGGAGATAATATTTCTACAACCGATTGGATGTTCACTCTTATGGGGGTGCAATTTCTTAGAGATCTAAGAAACAAACATGTATATGTCACTCAACCATGGAGTCCGAGTTTTTAGCTCTAGCGGCAACCGATAAAGAGGTTAAGCAGCTTAGAGATCTCATGATGGAGATACCTTTAACCATTGTTGATATATCAACAATCTTGATACATTGTGATAATCATGTCACTTTGATTAGAGCTTACAATAAGGTATACAATGGGAAGTCTATACATATAAGTCTAAGACATGACTTCATGAGAAAATTGATAGATAAGGGAGTTATATCAATATCGTATGTCAAATCATGTGAGAACTTAGCAGATTCGTTTACCAAACCTCTAGGGAGAGATTTGGTTAGTTCTACAAATAGAGGGATGAGACTAAAACTCCTTGACAAATAGATTCCCCAATGATGGTAACCCAACTCAAAGCTCGTATACATCGAGTGTAGAGTTCAATGGGTAAGAACAAGTTGTTGATAAGGGAATAGTAGACAATATTAACGAATTGGAGTCCCATCTAGAATAGTTAATGTTGGTTGCTATCGGACATGAGGGTTAATCCATAGGCTTTTAATGAAATTCAATTGAAAATCAACAAGCTTCTCTAAAAGTAGCAAATATGCAGTAAGAATTTCACCTATATGAACCTAGAGGTGGAGCCGACTCTTAAGATAGTAAGATTTTACTCTCTGGATGGTTCATGAATGGATGAGCGCAAGGCCATAAAAGTGTTGAGCGCGCAAAGTGAGAAATACATGAGTAATTATGTAACACCCTCATAATCAAGGACCGTTACACTGTGTACTTAAAATTGTGTTAGACCTGCTAATTAGGTCATTTGGCTTAAATCGTGTATCTAAGGTTAGTGACAAGGGTTAGGGTTAAAAAATTTGGTCAAATAACCATTGACTTTTATTTCAAAAGTGTTATACAACATGGGATCCCAAAATATTACGACGCAATTGTGTAAAAGGGTAAATACACAACAAAAGTTACATCAGACGGCGTAAGCGGCAAAATAAGGCTATAACCCTAGTTCCTCTGAGATAACCCCGGCTGTGACGGTCAAGCAGTCGCATATGTACACGCCGCCATCGAAGCCCTCCAACTCATGGCTGGTCAAGCTTTCCCTTTCCCTTACCTACACCACAAAGCACTAGTGAGCCGAGGCTCAGCAAGAAAACAGAACATGCGATAACAGAGAATATAACTTAAAATAATCATTCAACAAAATTAGCGACATCAATTCATAACCAATATTATGTAAGTTCAATCGAGTGATCATTGAATCAACCTAGGGCCATCGCCCTATTCAGTTGGCTTTTAAGCCAACTCTCGAGCCTATGCCCTAGCTACGTGACCATAGAGTCACCTGGGGCCTCGCCCTTAGCTCTGTCTCACTAGCCATAGAGCTAGCCCAACCCCTGTGGTTCATCTTCAACCTTAGAGTCGATCAACATAATAGTACGTTGCTGGCTTAAGCTCATGCCTTGCGACCAGCGCACAACGCGTTATTGTCGTCCTTGACTTATAAGTCAAGCCCTATTCCAGGATTACATACCCTACCTTTAGGAAACAGATGTGGATAGGCACATCCCAACAATTAAGCACATAATCATGCTAATCACACAATCCCATTGGATAACCATTTCCATAATACTAAACATATTCACATAATGGGGCCACATGCCCTAACCATAGAGTTCATGCAACGAATATAAGCACTTAAGCATTTATCAACCAACATTTAGAACAATAGCCTAAGATAACCATTCCTGGGGTCCAAGCCCTAATCATATCAATATATAACAGACAGGCCAAGCCCTAATCATATTAACGCGCAATGAACTGGCCAAGCCCTAATCACACACAACATGTTTTGGGTGCAGTTTTCTTACCTTAGGTCCAAGCAAGTGTAAATAAAAGTGACCCTCGAGCGCGATCCCGATTCCGAGCCCTTAGCGATACCCTAAGTCACAACCATAAAATAGGATCCTATTAAAATCGAGTGATCTAAGGCTTCCAGACCAAGTCCTAGCCTCCGAGGCCTCAGGTTCCACCAAACCGGGTAGTGGAAACAATCCCGAGCTCTAAGAAAAAAATTTCATTCTAAAATAAACTTCCCAAGGCAAAACTGCCCAGGCGGGCCGCAACTTGCCTCCTATGGGTTGCAGCGCGCCCCCTGACCAGCCTCTCCCTCCTCTCTGTCTAGAGGCACGGGCCACGACTTGCCCTCTCAAGTCGCGGCGCGCCCCCCAAGCAGAGGCCTCCCCTGGTGCATGGCTCAGGCTGAGTCGCGACTTATCAAGAACAAAGTCGCGACTTGGCCCCACGAACCTAGAAAATCCTCTGTTTCTAGCAGCCAAAACCCATCCATTCTAACCCAAAATCATTTCAATAACATAATTTAACCATCACTACAGTACTAATATGTTCCCGCAACAAAACCCACCAAAAATCTAGCTTAAAACTCATCAAAACTACGCCTTCAATCTTTGAAACTCACAAGCTCATATACACTTAAAAACCAGCCAAGAAATACATAATTTAATTGCTAGAATTCATAGTTTAAAGCCATAAACTCCTATTGAATTAATCCTCAAGATTTTTGCTTCAATTGATGTAATCCTAGCCCAAAAATCCCTTGGTTCTTCAAGAACTTAGCTTGGAAAGCTTGAGAGAAAAGTGAAGGAGAAGGAGGGAGGGTCAGTTTAGGCAGTGTTCTAAGTGTTTCTTTTTGTTTGTCTTATCTAACTTAAGTTACTTAAGTTAATCCCAAGGCTTGGGGTACCAAAAACGTCCTCGAGGGAAAAATGGTAAATTTGTCCAATATTTCCTCCTAAACTCTCTAACTTCAAATATATCTCCACTTATTTATTTCCATAACCCAATAACAAATAAATGGCTATTACCCAAAATACCCCTTGACTCACCCCGAGTCGGGTATTGGGTCCCGTTGTGACTTTCCCGCTAACTTGCTCCCTAGGATCGCCTCGTGCCAAGTAACCCAAAATAACCCACATAATGATGTGGTCTCTCACATATATCACATAAATACACAATTATGCCCGCAATGGGCCAAATCAACAAAGTCGCCCTTCTAATAAGAAGCGGGCCCACATGCATATTTAATACCCTAAATATGCACATCTAGTCATATTATCACGTAATTCATATAATAGCAATTAAACACGTAATTTCATATATTGCCATCCCAGCCCCCTAATCAAGACACTAAGCTTTATTAGGAAATTTTGGGACGTTACAACTATCCCCTCCTTACAGAAATTTCATCATTGAAATTTTACCTGAACAGCTCAGGAAACTGAGCCCGCATCTCTGCCTCCAGCTCCCAGGTCGCTTCCTTGACCCTGCTGTTCCTCTAGAATACCTTAACCAAAGGTATGGTCTTGTTCCTCAGGACCATGTCCTTCCTGTCAAGAATCTGAACTTGTTGTTCTTCATAAGACAAGTCTGCCTCCAATTCCAAATCCTCATAACTCAGTACATGAGTTCCATCTGACACATATTTCCTCAACATGGAAATATGGAATACATTATGCACACTGGATAGTGTAGGGGGTAAAGCCAACCTATAGGCCACCTGCCCGATCCTCTCCAGGACCTCAAACGCTCCCACAAACCTAGGGCTTAGCTTGCCTTTCTTCCCGAACCTCTTCACCCCTCTTAGAGGTGAAACCCTAAGGAAGACATAGTCTCCCACCTGAAACTCCACGTTCCTCCACCTCAGATCAGAATAACTCTTCTGCCTACTCTGAGAAGCGAGCATCCGAGATCTAATCTTCTCAATTGCCTTAGTGGTCCTCTAGACTGCATCCGGACCTAGATATTTCCTCTCACCCATCTCATCCCAGTGAATGGGCGATCTGCACATCCTACCATATAGCATCTCATAAGGTGTCACTCCAATGGTAGACTGATAACTGTTGTTATAAGAAAATTCTATCAGAGGTAAATATTTACTCCAGGACCCTTCAAAGTCCAACACACACTCTCTCAGCATGTCCTCCAATATCTAGATAGTCCTCTCAGACTGACCATCGGTTTGAGGATGATAAGTTGTGCTGAACTTCAGCTATGTACCCATCGCCCTCTACAAACTCCCCCAAAACTTGGAAGTAAAGATAGGGTCCCTATCAGACATGATAGACCTCGGCGTCCCATGAAAGCGAACTATCTCTCTCACATAGAGATCTGCATACTGGTCAACTGTGTAATTCATCCTCACTGGTAGAAAATGAGCTGACTTCGTGTACCGATCCACAATGACCCAAATAGAATCGTGCTGGCCCACTGTCCTGGGCAAGCCTACCATGAAATCCATCGTGATATCTTCCCACTTCCACTCTGGGATATCCAGAGGCTATAATAATCATGTCGGCCTCTGATGCTTAGCCTTGACCTGCTGACAGGTCAGGCATCTCGCTACATACTCTGTCACATCCCTCTTCATCCCAGGCCACTAGTATAAAACTCTCAGGTCTTGGTACATCTTTGTGGTGCCTGAATGAAGAGAATATGGAGTAGTGCAAGATTCATCCAGAATCTCTCATCTAATCTCGGTGTCCATTGGAACACAAATCCGACCCTTATACCTCAGTAAACCCATACTCGACACTGAATAGTCCTTAGCTATTCCAACTAGAACGTCATCTCTAACATGCCCCAACTGTGGATCATCTAACTCTCTCTGCTTGATTCTCTCCAAGAGGGTCGACTGTAAAGTGATATTGGCCAACCGGCCCACCACTAACTCTATCCCTGCTCGAGTCATCTCATCAGCCAACTTCCTCGATATCTGTATGGCACTATATAACTATCCTGGCCCCTTCTGGCTCAAGGAATATGCTACCACGTTGGCCTTCCCAGGGTGATAAAGGATCTCACAATCATAATCCTTTACCAGCTCCAACCAACGTCTCTGTCTCATGTTCAGATCCTTCTGAGTGAAAAAGTACTTCAGACTCTTGTGATCAATGTATATCTCACACTTCTCACCATACAAGTAATGTTGCCACACCTTCAGTGCAAAAACAACCGCTGCAGGCTCTAAATCATGTGTGGGGTATCTCTGCTCATAATCCTTCAACTGACGTGATGCATAGGCAATCACCTTTCCTGTCTGCATAAGTACACAACCTAGACCCTGCCTCGAAGCGTCACAGTAAACCATAAACTTACCTTGATCTGTAGGATGGCTTAAAACTAGTGCAGTGATCAAACTCTCCTTGAGCTTTTGGAAACTGTCTTCACACTTGTCCGACCAAACAAAGTTCTGATTCTTGCGTGTCAGCTCTGTCAATGATGATGCAACCCTGGAGATCCCTTCCACAAAGTGCCTATAATAACCTGCCAAACCCAAGAAACTCCTGATCTCTGAAACATTCTTCGGTCTTGGCCAATCTCTGACTGCTTCAACCTTCGCTGGATCCACCTTAATACCATCTTTACTGACTATGTGCCCAAGAAAGTCACCTGTGGCAACCAAAACTCGCACTTCTTGAATTTCGCATACAGCCTGTGCTCTCTCAACCTCTGCAAAACCAACCTGAGATGATGTTCGTGCTCTGTTGTCTGAGAGTATAGCAATATATCATCGATGAAGACGATCACAAACTGATCCAGGTAGTTCTTGAACACTCTGTTCATCAAATCCATAAATGTTGCCGGGGCATTAGTCAATCCAAATGACATAACCAAAAACTCATAATGCCCGTACCTGGTGCAAAAAGTTGTCTTTGGTATATCTTCCTCCTTGATCCTCGGCTGGTGATAACCAAATTGAAGATCTATCTTAGAAAATACTGTTCTTCCTTGTAACTGATCAAACAAATCATCAATCCTTGGCAGAGGATATCTGTTCTTGATAGTCAACTTATTCAGTTCCCTGTAGTCAATGCACATCCACGGAGAACCATCCTTCTTCTTCACAAAGAGAACCGGTGCGCCCTATGGAGAGAAACTGGGCCTGATATGACCCAAGTCTAGTAACTCCTATAGTTGAACCTTAAGTTCCTTCAACTCCGCTAGAGCCATCCTATAAGGTGCCCTAGACACTAGCTCTGCCCCTGGCGCCAACTCTATCACAAACTCAAACTCCCTATGTGGAGGTAACCCTGGTAAGTCCTCTGAAAACACATCCAAAAACTCACAGACTGACCGAGTCTGTTCTGGTCCCACTGGCACGACCTGAGTGGTATCCACCACACTAGCTAAGAACCCAATGCATCCTCCCTACAACAGGTCTCTAGCTCTAAGTACCGATATCATAGGTACACGAGGTCCATGCACAGTGCCAACAAAAACAAAGGGATCCTCACCCTCTGGCTCAAAAGTTACCATCTTCTTCTTACAATCTATTGATGCTCCATACTTCTCTAGCCAATCCATACCAAGAATTATATTGAAATAAATCATCTCTAACTCCACCAAGTCAACTGACAACTCCCTGCCATCCACTGTAACTGGTAGTGAACTAATCCATCTCTTGGATACCACTAACTCTCCAGTAGGCAATACCGTACCAAACCCCACAGAAAAGAAATCACAAGGTGTACACAACCCATCTATAATCCTACTAGCAACAAAGGAGTGTGTAGCACCTAAGTAAATAAGAGCAGTATAAAAGGTTCCAGCACTAGAAAGTTGACCTGTAACCACCGAGGGACTAGCCTCGGCCTCTGTCTGGGTCAAAGTGAACACCCGAGCTGGCGTCAGGCTGTCTACCTTCTTCGGCTCTTCTTTTCTAGCTTTCAGGCAGTCTTTCTTCAGGTGCCCCATACTACCACAAACAAAACAGGCCTTCACCCGGCACTCCCCAACATGGCGCCTCCTGCACCTAGGACACTTTGGGAATGCCCTCCATGTCTCACCGCCACCCTGGCGACCCATCTGCACACCCTGTGGCCTTTTGATCTGGCCCTGGAACTAAAACTGTGTCTGGGGTCTTCCTTTTCTGATCACTGGGGCCTCCGCCCCTACCAAAACCTGGAAATGGAGGTCCCGACCTCCTAGAATCTCTTCTGGCTGCATTATCACACCAGATCTTGTTCTCATCGTTCTTAGCTATAAACGCCTTCTCTACAACCTGTGCATAGGTAGTCACTCCTGGCACAGTAGTAATACGAACGTCTCAGGCTATCATAGGTTGTAGCCCTGTAGAAACCTCTCTCTTCTGGTCCCATCAGTGGGCACCAAATACCCGACAAAATTTTCCAATCTGTCAAACTTCAAGGCGTAGTCGGTCACTGACATGTTACTCTGAAGTAACCTGCTGAACTCCTCAGCCTTCGCAACCTTAACTGCGTCGTTGTAGTATTTCCCGTTGAATAAGGTTATGAATTCTTCCCACTCCATTGTGGTAACTGCTCTAGTCTGGGATACCACCTCCCACCATATTCGGGCATCCTCTCGAAACATATAAGTGGTGTAGGCCACTCTCTCATTACCACCTACCCTCATAAAGTTTAGGATAGTGGTTATCATGGTCATCCACTGCTCAGCCTTCAGTGGATCAGAACCGCCCTAAAAAACTGGTGGGTGCTGCTTCCTAAATCTCTCATATAGGGGTTCCCACCTATCTCCCCCTGTCTGGGGTTGTACAATTGTCGATACCTCATGTTGTACCACTGCTGGCACCGCGCCCTGTTGGTTCCCTGCTGGAACCTATTGTTGTCTTAAGAGGCGTATCTCTTCTTCCTGCCTCTCTAACCTGGCTTGCATGTCAGCAAGTACTTGCTTCCAATTTTCTGGAGTTGGTGGTGGGGCCTGGCCCTGGTTATTCCCTTCACTGCCCTGTAACTCTTGGCCAGCCAGTCTCTCTGACCTTCGAGGGTTCATTCTGACACTCTATCCACCCTATAGAGATCAAATCGGCCATTAGGTAAGTCATAACTATACCACTTGCCGCATGACAGTCCAAGATCATCAGAAAACACACATATGCAATGCTAATAAGCATGCCCTCACACAATAAATATACTCATTCATTCATAGTGCTAATAAACACCTCTTGATATCCATCAGCAAATAACAATACATATAGGCATATCCAAGTATTTTCCACAAATCCAACATAACTAATAAGCATGTTCTTCAACATTCATGCAACAGTCAAGGGCCAGGCCCTATCAGATAATCTCATGCTTCCTAAACAGGCATGCAGATAAGGCATTCATATCATATTTAAGCATTTAACCATATAAACACATAATAGTTACCAAACCCGGAGTCAAGCTTGTCTTTAGTGGCGAGTGTACATGCCCGGCCAGTCTTCAGGAACCCTCAAACCTTGGCAACTCTGATACCAAGTTGTAACGCCCTCCTAATCAAGGACCATTACACTGTGTACTTAAAATTGTGTCAGACCTGCTAATCAGGTCATTTGGCTTAAATCGTGTGTCTAAGGTTAGTGACAAGGGTTAGGGTTAAAAAATTTGGTCAAAGAACCATTGAATTTTATTTCAAAAGTGTTATACAACATGGGATCCCAAAATATTACAACGCAATTGTTTAAAAGGGTAAATACATAACAAAAGTTACATCAGCTGGCCTAAGCGGCAAAATAGGGCTATAACCCTAGTTCCTCTGAGATAACCTCAGCTGTGATGGTCGAGCAACCACATATGTACACGCCGCCACCGAAGCTCTCCAACTCATGGCTGGTCAAGCTTTCCCTTTCTCTTACTTGCACAACAAAGCACCCGTGAGTCGAGGCTCAGGAAGAAAACAGAATGTGCGATAACAGAGAATATAACTGAAAATAATCATTCAACAAAATCAGCGACATCAATTCATAACCAATATTATGTAAGTTAAATCGAGTGATCATTGAATCAACCTGGGGCCGTCGCTCTATTCAGTTGGCTTTTAAGCCAACTCTCGGGCCTATGCCCTAGCTACGTGACCATAGAGTCACCTGGGGCCTCACCCTTAGCTTTGTCTCACTAGCCATAGAGCTAGCCCAACCCCCATGGTTCATCTTCGACCTTAGAGTCGATCAACGTAATAGTACGTTGCTGGTTTAGGCCAATGCCTTGCGACCAGCGCACAGTGCGCTATTGCCGTCCTTTACATATAAGTCAAACCCTATTCCAGGATTACATACCCTACCTTTAGGAAACAGATGTGGATAGGCACATCCCAACAATTAAGCAAATAATCATGCTAATCACACAATCCCATTGGATAACCATTTCCATAATACTAAACATATTCACATAATGGGGCCACATGCCCTAACCATAGAGTTCATGCAACGAATATAAGCACTTAAGCATTTATCAACCAACATTTAGAACAATAGCCTAACATAACCAATCCTGGGGGTCCAAGCCCTAATCATATCAATTTATAACAGACGGGCCAAGCCCTGATCATATTAACACACAATGAACTGCCCAAGCCCTAATCACACACAACACGTTTTGGGTGCAGTTTTCTTACCTTAGGTCCAAGCAAGCGTAAATAAAAGCGACCCTCGAGCACGATCTCGATTCCTAGCCCTTAGCGATACCCTAAGTCATAACCATAAAATAGGATCCTATTAAAATCGAGTGATCTAAGGCTTCCGGACCAAGTCCTAGCCTCCGGGGCCTCGGGTTCCACCAAACCGGGTAGTGGAAACAATCCCGAGCCCTAAGGAAAAAATTTCATTCTAAAACAAACTCCCCAAGGCAAAACTGCCCAGGCGGGCCGCAACTTGCCCCCTATGGGTTGCAGCGCGCCCCCTGACCAGCCTCTCCCTCCTCTCTGTCTAGAGGCACGGGCCACGACTTGGCCTCTCAAGTCACGATGCGCCCCTCAAGCAGAGGCCTCCCCTGGTGCATGGCTCAGGCTAAGTCGCGACTTATCAAGAACAAAGTCGCAACTTGGCCCCACAAACCCCAAAAATCCTCCGTTTCCAGCAGCCAAAACCCATCCAATCTAACCAAAAATCATTTCAATAACATAATTTAACCATCACAACAATAATAATATGTTCCCAGCAACAAAACCCACCAAAAATTTAGCTTAAAACTCATCAAAACTACACCTTCAATCTTTGAAACTCACAAGCGCATAAACACTTAAAAACCAGTCAAGAAATACATAATTTAATTGCTAGAATTCATAGTTTAAAGCTTACCTCTACTGAAGATGGATTCCACAAACTGCTATTGAATTAATCCTCAAGATTTTTGCTTCAATTCATGTAATCCTAGCCCAAAAATCCCTTGGTTCTTCAAGAACTTAGCTTGGAAAGCTTGAGAGAAAAGTGAAGGAGAAGGAGGGAGGGTCGGTTTAGGCAGTGTTCTAAGTGTTTCTTTTTGTTTGTTTTATCAAACTTAAGTTACTTAAGTTAATCCCAAGGCTCGGGGTACCAAAAACGTTCCCGATGGCAAAATGGTAAATTTCCCCAATATTCCCTCCTAAACTCTCTAACTTCAAATATATCTCCAATTATTTATTTCCATAACCCAAATAAATGTCTATTACCCAAAATACCCCTTGACTCACCCCGAGTCGGGTATCGGGTCCCGTTGTGACTTTCCCGTTAACTTGCTCCCTAGGATCGCCTCGTGCCGAGTAACCCAAAATAACCCACATAATAATGTGGTCTCTCACATATATCACATATATGCACATAAATACACAATTATGCCCGCAACGGGCCAAATTACCAAAGTCGCCCTTCTAATAAGAAGCGGGCCCACAGGCATATTTAATACCCCTAAATATGCACATCTAGTCATATTATCACGTAATTCATATAATAACAATTAATATAGCAATTAAACACGTAATTTCATAAATTTCCATCACGACCCCCTAATCAAGGCCCTAAGCACTCTTAGGAAATTTTGGGACTCATAAGTCAATACCATACGACCAGTGCTCAATAATATTGATTGGGTTATGATGCCTATGACTCATAAGTCAATACCATACGGCCAGTGCTCAGTGCTATTGCCGAACTTAACTAATAAGTCATAGTTTCACAATTAATATTGACACCATTGCCGATTCTGACTAATAAGTCAGTACCATTCATAGATAAGCAAATTGCCAAGCATTTGATATGCATTCCAGATATACAAATAGAGCATTCAACATGCTACATTAAAAACCATGCATGTCACATACTGGGTGTAGTTTTCTTACCTCTGGTTCGAGCGAGAAATAATAAATGAACGACCCTTGAGAACGATCGATCCTTTGATCCCTTAGCAACCACCTAGTCATAACCATATATGGAATCCAATTAATGAAATCAACAATGAAAGGTTCTTGACCTAAACCTCACTCCTATAACCTCGAATCGTACTCAAATGGTTAGTAGATTCGATCCCGAGCCTTAGGAATTGAAACCCATAGCCAAAAACCCTCAAAAGTACCCAAAATAGGACCCTGGCACCTAGGCGCTACGACCAGAGCTGCCATGCCCTGGACATCGTTGTAGCGCCCACCCTTGGGCACTGTAACGCTAGAACCAGGGCATTTCAGCCCTGGTTTTTCCTCCTTCGTGTTCTCCAATTCCAAGCTTCAAAACTTGATTCCAAACCTCATTCAAACTCACAAATGAACCCAAAAACCACACATAAAAGTCCTAGGCATCATAACCCAATCAATATTTGCCAAAAACTTCCATCAATTCTCACTATCCAAATAAAAAATCCCAACTGAAAATCAATGAAAAACAGAGCAAGACCAAAGTTTCTATGGTTAAAAACTTACCTCTGACTCAAGATGGAACCCTCTTTAGTGGTAGAACATAACCCTAGACCCTTAAGGCTTGGTTCCCTAGCTTGAATCTTCAATTGGGGCTTCACAAATTCAAAGGAAAAAGGAGAAGGAAATGATCGGGAGGAGAAGAGGAAGAAGCTTTATTTTTAGTTCAGCTTAAGTCCTTCCACAACCTTCTACTTGATACATATAACCTTAGGTCAAAAGACAAAAATACCCCTAGGTCATTAAATTCCCTCTTAAGGCTACCAAGGGTAAAACCGTCCTTTCCCGCCTATCTCGTTAATTATAATTAACGTCCTCCAATTCCAGTTATTCCCAATATTATCAAATGCTAATAAATCATATCCCATTACCCTTTAATTCCTGGTAATGTAATAATCATCAAATTTCCCCGAGGCTCACCCCGAGCCCTGAAATTAACCCCTTATGACCAAACCGCTAGCTTGCATTCAAAGATCGTCTCATGCCGAATGACTTGAACAAATCCACATTATAATGTGGTCTTATTCATAATTCACCAACATGCATGAAAATATACAAATATGCCCTCAACGGACCAAATTACCAATGCCCTTATAATGAAAAGTGGACCCATATGCATGCATTTATCATCATATAATAATATAATTCACATAATCATGCATATAATTATTTAATGACATAATAAATCAATTATGGCCCTCCCGGCCTCCTAATCAAGGTCCTAAACCTTATTAGGAAATTTGAGTCATTACATTTTAGATTTATGTGCATTGGGCTTGCATTTAAGGTTGATTTATGTGCATAGGGTTGCATTTGAAATTGCATTGGATTGCATTACAGTTGCATGTGGTGTCATATGTTGCTTTAGGTTGCATAAAGTTGCAGTGGGTTGCATAAGAATGAAATTAGAATATGAGTTTTTATGTTGTCATGGGTTGCAGTCATATGCTCATAGATCTAGAATTGCATTTTGTTTCATTCACATACAAAAGCAAATGAAGTTTATGAATATGAGAGTCAGTTATCCATATCATTTTGTTGCCCCTAGTAAGACTCCATCAAAGAAGAGAAAGGCAATAGTAAAGAAAAAAATGCAAATACTTTTTTTTAGTTTTGTTTATGGTGTAAAACATTTATTAATTTAAAAAAACATTTATCTTATTGTCTTAAGAAGGCATTAAGATCCTTAATTTTTCATTTTTCAATTTAAAAAAATTGAGGATGGTAAGTAGAGAGTTCTTTTCTTCTTCTTCTTTTGGTATATTTAGATAAGATTTTGATGTATTAAGTTGAAGTATTACTTTCTTTAGTGACTACTATTATTCTTTCGTAGCTACTCTGTTAAATACATCAATATTCATATCTCATCTTAATTATTGAATAAGAAAATTCAATTACAACTATATGTAATTATATATAAATTGTACGTTTTCTGAAAACAGGGCAAAAATAAATTAATAACACTATTGTAGACCTACACGAAAATTCGGGTATAATAGAGTTTTAAATTTTATAGGGTTCATGATTTTTAAAATATTTAAACTTGAGAAATTAACATTTTTACTTACAGCTGCCCACATATTTTAAAGTTAAATGGCTCATGTACAATCATTAACTAAATACGAACAGTAAAATTGAATATATAAAAATTACATTACCGTATAAATGAAATAATGTACATAAAAATGTAATAATTTAATTAACAAGGTAAAAATGGATAAACTCTCTTAAAAACCGTATATAAGGTAATTTCCCAAAAAGGAAACCCCAAAACTGCTTTTTCTAAACATATGCTATTATTATTAATAAATTTTCCCTTAAAAAATAATAATTAATTTTATATAAATAAATAATTATTTCAGTTCAAAACCTCGCTCATAAACCCTAAAACAAACACTTCAAAAGAGGGAGGCAGACCAGAACAGAATAGAAGAGAAGGCTAAAAAATCACGACCAAGAAGAAGAAGAAGAAGAAGCTCTGCTCTGAATTGATATTCTGAAGAATGAAGCTCAAGGTGGACGACCGCATCAGAACCTTAATCGAGAATGGTGTCAAGACCAGACACCGCAACATGTTCATCGTCGTCGGCGACAAGTACCTTGACACGGTTCTCTCTCTATCTTTCTCATTCTCTATACTTATAGTTTTGGAAGAATATCTAGTGGATTAAAAAGCTAGAATTTCGTGCTTTGCTTTAGCTAGACTGTTGATTTTTGTTCAGGTTAAGAATCTTCACTACATACTGACTAAGGCGGCTGTAAAGTCGAGGCCTTCTGTGTTGTGGTGTTACAAGAACAAGCTTGAGATCAGCAGGTTTTTTTTTATTTATTTATTAAAGACTTATGCTTTGTTAAAAGGGAAACTCAAGTGTCTGTGGTCCGGTCCGTATATGAAGTGGGGGTATCTCTTGTTTGAATGTTTATGTAACAATTTTTTTTTTCAAAATTTGGATGGTTTTGCTTGGAAGTTAAAGGAATGTGAATTAATAAGCCAAGGAGATGTTCATAATATGATCAATTATTTTTAGGCACGAAAGACTGAATTTGGAGGCTAAGAGGCATTTTAGAGGCTGTAAATTGTTATGTTACTCTTAGTTCATATGCCGAAGATTGTTTGTGTTGTGGTGAAGAAACAAAATTTTAATTAATGAAAAGAACAAAAAGGACATCAAGGCTAGGCTCCTACGTGACTTTTGAACTATATTTTCAAGAAATGGTTAGCTGTACTGAAAGTTAGCAATATCTCTTTAGTTCCCTGCCTGATTAATATAGTTGACTACCTGATGCAGTCACAAGAAAAAGCGTGCAAAGCAGCTAAAACGGCTAATGCAGAGTGGGTTGCAGGATGCTGAGAAGGCTGATTCTCTTTCCCTTTTTCTCGAAACTGCGGGGTTGACATACTGTTTGTACAAGGATTCAGAAAAAGTTCTGGGTAACACTTTTGGGATGTGTGTGCTTCAGGTAAGTTGCAAAACATCACTGTCTATGCTATTATATGCTGTAAACACCATTCTTTCATATTATCGCTTTAGTCCCAAGTTGAAGATATTGTCAGAGAGCTTTCCTGATAAAGCAATTCTTTTGTATGAATTTGCACAAGGGTTTTATGATGTTAGGACAAAGTAACAAATTCTTGTAATCCTGTACTTCCCATTGCACTTTTATTCAGTAGTATACCCCTCAATTAAGGAAATTGTGAACTTTTATCCTAAAATAAAACTTTATTCTTTTTAGCAACGATTATGATAGGATTGTCCTGTCAATTGGTTAGCCAAAAAGTAGAAATAGCAAAGAGAATGAATGAAAAATTGTTTCTGTATTGCAAAACCAGGTATTCGAGAGCCTGGCCTCTCCAAATGGGAAATACAATCCTACCAATTTCTTCCTACCACAATCAACTTTCTCTCTCCCTTTTATACACTACCCCTACGGGTATTAGTGTGTACCTTACACCCACCCAAACTCTTCTCACACAACTAACTCATAACCAACTCTAATACAAATAATCAGCTGCTGCCAGCCTACCTTAGGTCCTCCTATTCTTTCTAGCATACACATAGGTAAGGGGTGGCTTATCAATACCGCCTGCCAAAAGTTTCACCTTGTCCTCAAGGTGGAATTCAGGAAATTGTTTTTGGATCACATGGAAATCCTTCCAAGTGGCTTCGAATTCTGACAAATTCACCTACTTTATTAGCGCTTGCGGTGCTTCTTTGTGAGTTCCTGGCCACACCTCCAACACTGATTCCGGTTCTAGTATCCACTCCAAATCTGATGTCAACCTAGGTGGCAAGGCTGTGGCTTGCTGGTTTGGTCCGAGAGCCGCTCTAAGCAGCAAAACATGAAAAATAGGGTGTATAGTGGCATCAGAAGGAAGCTGGAGGCGGTATGCTGCGTTGCCAATACGTTCTAATACCAGAAAAGGGCCAAAGAAACACAGAGACAACTTCTCATTGACGTGCTTGGTGACTCAACGTTGACGATAAGGCCTTAATTTGACATAAACCAAATCACCAACTACATACTGCACATCTCTCCTCTTCCGATTAGCTTGTACCTTCATCTTTTGCTGGGCTCGGTGCAAATTCAGTTTCAGCAACGCTAAAATATCATCCTGGTCTTGAAGATTCTGCTCTACCGCCGAGACCTTGATACTAGCCGGTTCAAATCGCAACAAAGGAGGGGGGTCTCTATGATAGAGTGCACGAAAAGGGGTCATCCCAGTTGAACAGTGAAACAAGGTATTATACCAATATTCTGCCCAAGGCAGCCACTTGACCCAATGAGCAGGCTTTGAACTGACAAAACAACGAAGATAAGTCTCTAAACAACGATTTACCACCTATGTTTGCCCATCGGATTGAAGGTGGTAAGCTGTACTCTTTCAAAATCGTGCCTTGTAACCGAAAGAGCTCCTTCCAAAATAGACCGAGGAAGATCTTGTCGCGATCGGATACAATTGAACGGGGTATGCCATGGAGCTTAACAACCTCTCGCACAAACACTGTCGCCACAGTAACAGCGAAGAAGGGATGACGGAGTGGTATAAAGTGACCATACTTGCTCAAGCGGTCCACCACCACAAAAAGAGTCAATCCCATTCGACTTTGGTAGCTTATCAATAAAATCCATAGATATATCCTCCCAAACTTGCTCCGGAATTGGTAATGGCTGCAATAGACCTGTTGGCGACTGAGCGAGATACTTGTTCTGCTGGCAAATGGCACATTCAGTGACAAATTTCTGTACATCTTTCCTCATGCCACGCCAATACAAATCCGTTACTATACGCTAAAAAGTTTTGAACACTCCGGAATGCCCTCCCACGTTGCTACTGTGATATTCATGCAGAAGTAACCGAATGAAAGGAGAAGAAGAAGAAGAAGGTATCACCAATCGACCTCGGAATTTAAGGCAGCCTTGCACCAAGGAGTACCCCTAGCTTGCTGTCCAGCTGCTAACTCATTCATTACCTTGGACAATGTTGGATCAGCGGCTATATGCGCCTATAAATTAGGAATTGGCAGCACGGTTGGGACAGAAATGGCAGCAAGAGAAACTTCACAGTGCATGCGAGACAAAGCATCAACAGCTCTATTTTCCAAACTTGGTTGATATTGGATATCAAAATCATACTCCAATATTTTCGTGAGCCATTTTTGATGCTCCAAAGCCACTAATCGTCGCTCCAGCAAGTATTTCAAACTTCGCTGATCCATTCTTACTAGAAATTTACGCCCCAACAAATAAGGGCACCACTTTTGAATAGCTAACACTATTGCCATCAACTCCCTCTCATAGATAGACTTCGTACGAGCTCGAGATGATAAAACCCGACTGAAATAGGAAATAGGATACCCATTTTGCATTAGGACAGCCCCTAAACCAGCCCCCGACGCATCTGCTTCCACAATAAATGGTACCGAAAAATCTGGCAAGGCTAATACAAGAACTGAGCACATTGCTTGTTTCAAGTGAAGGAAAGCCTCATGAGCCTCTTGTGTCCAGCCATATGCATCCTTACGTAACTGATCTGTAAGAGGCTTTGCAATGCTACCATACCCTTTTACAAATTTTCGGTAATAGATCGGGAGTCCTAGGAAACCTTGTAACTCCTTGATTGACTTCAGTGTAGGCCAATTTTCCATGGCAGCCAGCTTACTTGGGTCAGCAGCTACCCCTGGGCCGAAATAACATGACCCAAATACTCCACTTGCTCCTGTGCAAACATACATTTCTTCTTATTGGCATAAAGACTACAGTGGTGAAGGCGTTCCAACACCAAGGCTAAGTGGTGTAAATGGTCTTCCAATGATGGGCTGTAAATCAGAATGTCATCAAAGAATACCAACACAAACTTCCTCAAGAAATCGCGAAACACCTCATTCACAAGGGCTTGGAACGTTGCTGGGGCATTAGTGAGGCCGAAGGGCATTACTAGAAATTCAGAGTGCTCCTCATGTGTGTGGAATGCAGTCTTTTCCACATCTCGAGCCATGACTCTAATTTGGTGATATCCCGACTTCAAATCCAGCATGGTAAACACCTTCGCACCATGAAGCTCATCCAATAGCTCTTCAATAACCAAAATTGAGAATTTGTCTGCCACTGTTGCGCGATTTAAAGATCTATAATCTACACAAAAACGCCAACTCCCATCCTTCTTAACAAGCAGCACCGGACTAGAAAATGGACTAGTGCTTGGCTGTATAATCCCTGCGTGTAGCATCTCTGTTATAGGTTGCTTAATCTCATCCTTCTTAACTTGTGCATATCGGTATGGTCGAACTGAAATCGGGCCTGTTCCCGCTCTAAGGTTAATGGCATGCTCCTGAGACCGAGTGGGTGGCAAACCTAATGGCATCTCAAAGACTGACTGGAATTTTTGAAGCACCGAAGCTACTGATGGTAGAATTGGCTGCTGTGAACCCTCTGCCTCTTCGGAGAAAGCCCCAAACTGCACCCAAAAGCCATGTGCTTCCCGTTCCATTGATAAGATCATTGCCTTGAGCGAAATCGGAGATTTGCATAGACTTGGATCCCCTTGCAAAGTGACCCATGCCCCTGCCATTTCGAACTTCATCACCATCGTCCTCCAATTTACTTGCATATCACCAAGGGTCTCCAACCACTTGATTCCGAGAATCACATCAGTCCCCCCCAAGTTCTAGTGGCAAAAAATTAGTGACAACCCTTAGAGCTCCCAAATCCAACTCCACCTGAGCGCGTATATCCTTTGTTTTGACCTTTCCCCCCGTTTCCAAAAGTACCTCGTAACATGTGGTAGCTGTGATAGGAATCCTTGTTGCTGAGACCACCTCCATGGCAATAAAAATTGTGGGTCACCCCACTATCTATCAAAACAGTCACTGGCTGCTGTCCAATGTGCCCAACAAGTTTCATAGTGTGCGCAGAAGAAATGCCCACCAATGAATTTAAAGAAAGGGTCACCAAAGTCTCCTCAATTACCATAGTTTCACCTTAATATGGGGATGGAGGTGGTGATTCCTCCATGTTCAACGATTCCTCTTCATCTGACATCAACTAAACTTGCAAAAACTTCTGCTCACATTCATGACCACGGTGAAATGAGCATTTTCTTAAGGAATGATCCAAGGTGAAGGAAGAATGGCAGCAATTTGTCTTGGAAGAAGAGAGAAGTGTTTGGCTTAAATTAAAGTGTCAATGGGATAAGGAAGGGGATGTTAATTCTAGGCTTCTTCACAATATTCTTAGTGCTCGGAAAGCTAAAAACTTCATTTCAAGGATTGAACAAGATGATGGAACGGTTTTGGTTAATGACGCGGATATTAAAAAGGCTATTGTGGGTATTCATTCTTCTCTGTACACGTCGGTCTACAGAGAGTGGATTGGGGTGGATGGGATCTTTTGGGAACCTATTTCATCTGTTTTGGCTTCCTTAATTGAGCGGCTTTTCTCTAAGGAAGAAGTAAGACAGGCAGTAGGCAGTGTTTGATTGTGATGGATCCAAGACACTGGGGCTAGATGGTTTCTCTATGGCAGTTTATCAGGAAAATTGGGACATTGTGAAGAGCGACCTGATGACAGTCCTTCATGGGTTTTTTAAGGATGGAGTTATTCATGGGAGGGCCAATGAAACCTATATTTGCCTTATTCCTAAGAAAATCAATAACTGTTGTGTGAGGGATTATAGGCCTATTAGACTTGTTACTAGTCTATATGAAATTATTTCAAAAGTGTTGGCTTACAGACTTTGAGGTGTTTTGTTCGACACAATAGCGGAAACTCAATGAGCTTTTGTAGAAGGTTGGCAGATTTTGGACATAGTTTTGGTAGCAAATGAGGCGGTGGAGGAGTATAGGAGTAAGGGTAGAAAGGGTTGGGTGTTCAAAATTGACTTTACAAAAGCTTATGATTGTGTGGATTGGGGATTCTTGTATTTTCTTTTGTATAAAAAAGGATTTGGAGATGTTTGGAGGCGATGGATGCAAGGATGCTTGTCCTCTATGCCTTTCTTTGTGTTTATAAATGGGTGTCCTAGGGAAAAATTTAAGGATTCGAGGGGTCTTCGTGAAGGGGATTCCTTGTCCCCTTGTTTACTTTGGTGGTGGATGTATTGGGCAGAATGGTTGATAAAGCTAAAAGTAGTTTGACATTTAGAGAATTTACAGGGTGCAGAGATAGAGTTGACGTCAGCCATCTTCAATTTGCAGACGATACGATCTTTTTTGTTAATGATGAGGAGTCCCTGGGTGTGCTCCTTGACATTCTGAAGGTCTTCAGTGTTGTGTCTGGGCTATCAATTAATTTGCATAAATGTCAGTTGTTGGTAATAAATATATGATAGAACTTTCTTTAGACCAGAATGTTTCTATCTACAATTCAACACACCAGAGCATTAATCCCTCAAAATGATTGCTTTATTGATATTAGTGGCCAATATTACACCTAGCTTTCGAGAGGCTAGTCTCTCCATTTCAACCATTCGAGAGGGTTGTCTCTCCCAATTGAGTCAAAACTCATCTAAATCCCAGCTATCCCAAATTAGATTCTCAGCTTCCTATTTATAGGATTCGACCAATGAACAAATTACAACCCCTGCCCCCCTTATTACAGCAGCCACTAAAACAAATAAGATAATTAAAGGATAAAAATACTTAAAGACCCTTATACACTTAATAGGCCCTTTTAACAAATTAAACTTCTGCCTTATGCTCATTACGTGGCCTCCTGGTATATACTAAGTGTACTGGGGGTTTATCAATACCCCCAAATACCTTCACGTTGTCCTCAAGGTGAAACAAAGGGAATTGATCATGGATGGTGGCAACCGGCTCCCATGTAGCTTCAAAGGCTGGCAGGTGCTTCCATTTAATGAGGACTTCTGAGGGAGTAGTAGCAACAGCAGTAGGGAAGCGGACGTCCAAAATAGCTTCGGGTTGCATTTGAAGTTCCAAATTAGCTGTTAATTGAGGGGGAATAGTAGGTGTGGCTGGTGAGGACCTGATGGCTCGACGGAGCTGAGAGATGTGGAAGATGGGATGAATGCGGGCCTGGTCCAGAAGTTGGAGCTTGTAAGCGACGGGACCAACTCGCTGAATGATGGGAAAAGGTCCATAGTACCTTGCTGAAAGTTTGTCATTGGAGCGTTGGGCAAGGGACCGTTGACGGTAGGATCTTAACTTGAGATATACTTGCTCCCCAACAACAAACTCATCTGGTCGGCGCTTTAAATTAGCTTGTAGCTTCATTCTGTGTTGGGCTCGAAGGAGATGCATTCGGAGGTCATCGAGGATGGCATCACGAGATTCAAGTAACTCGTCAACCGATGATACTATGGCAGTACCTTTTTTGTAAGGTATGAGAGGTGGGGGGTCACACCCATATAATGCTCGAAAAGGGGTACTCTTTAGTGAAGAATGGTAGGAGGTATTGTAAGAGTACTCTGCCCAAGCAAGCCATTTGGACCATTGTTTAGGTTGCTGGCAAGAAAAACACCGTAAATATGTCTCAAGGCAGTGATTTAACACCTCGGTTTGTCCATCCGTCTGAGGGTGGTAAGCAGTACACTTTTTTAAAATCGTTCCTTGCAACTTTAAAAGATGACTCCAAAATAGGCTAAGGAAGATCCGGTCTCTATCAGAAACTATGGATTGGGGCAGTCCATGTAATCTAACCACCTCTCTCATGAAAGAATCAGCTACTGTTGGAGCAGAAAAAGGGTGCTTCAGCTTGATAAAATGGGCATATTTTGAGAGACGATCTACTACCACCATTATTGTATCCCAACCTTCAAATTTTGGAAGACCCTCTATAAAATCCATTGTTACCTCGTCCCATACTTGGGCTGGAAGGGCTAGGGGTTGCAAGAGACCCGCTGGTGAGGTTGTGAGCAATTTGTTTTGCTAACAAACGGAGCAGTGTTGCACAAACTTGTGAACATCCTCTCGTAAACCCTCTCAAAACAACTCGACAGACACTCGCTTATATGTGTTTAAGCTCACCAGAATGCCCACTAAATGGGGTAGTATGAAATTCCTCCAATATTCGTGGAATCAAGGTGGACTTCTTGGGAATTACTAAGCGATTCTTATGATGAAGGAGGTCGTTGTGGACTTGGAACCCATGATGTGGTTTGCTGCCACTTTTGACATCCTCGTGTAATTGGGATAACACTGGGTCAGTTGCTATTTCTCTTGCCAACTCAAGCCATAATTGCCATTCCATGGTGACCATAGTGTCAAGGGTGGCTGGTTCAACTTGCCTAGACAAAGCATCAACCACTTTATTATGGGCTCTGGGCTTATATTCAATATCGAAGTCCATTCCCATCAGTTTCGAAACCCATTTCTGATATTCAAATCTGATTACTTGCTGTCTCAAGAGATATTTCAGGCTTTGTTGATCAGTTCTAACCACAAACTTGCGGCCCAGTAGGTAAGGACGCCATTTAGCTACTGCATAGACAAAGGCCATAAGTTCCTTTTCATATATGGATTTTTTTCTTGCTTGAACTCCCAAAACTTGACTGAAATAGGCAATCGGACGCTGGTTTTGTAAAAGAACAGCCCCTAATCTGTGGCCCGAGGCATCTGTTTCAATGACAAATGGCTCAGTGAAATCGGGTAAAGACAAAACGGGCACCTTCATCATGGCTTGTTGAAGCTGTTGGAAAGCTTGCTCCCCATTGAAATTGATCTTTCTTCAGTTGATCAGTTAATGACTGAGCTATACGGGCATAATTAGCTACAAATTTGCGATAATACCCAGTGAGGCCGAGAAACCCTCGGAGGCCATTGATGGTTTTAGGGGTTGGCCACTCCAACATGGCCGAAACTTTCTGGGGGTCAGCAGCTACCCCTTGCTGAGAGATGATATGTCCCAAGTACTCTATTTGCAGCTGACCAAAACATTTTTTTCGGTTAGCATAGAGCTGGTGCTTTCGGAGGAGCTCAAATACTTGTCTTAAGTGCTGCTGATGGAGTTCTTGTGTCTTGCTATGCACCAATATGTCATCAAAAAATACCAACATGCAATCTCGTAGTAAAGGCCGAAACACATCATTCATGAGTGATTGGAAAGTGGCTGGAGCATTGGTCCTTCCGAACTGCATGACCAGAAATTCATAGTGGCCGTGTGCGAAACGCTGTTTTATGCACATCTTCTTGCCGGACTCGGATCTAATGGTAGCCTGATTTGATGTCCAATTTAGAAAAAATTAGAGCACCGTGAAGTTCATCTAAAAGCTCATCAATAACAGGTATTGGAAACTTATATGGTATAGTTACTCTATTTAGAGTGCGGTAGTCCACACAAAATCGCCACAAGCCATCTTTCTTCTTGACAAGAAGAGCTGGGCTTGAAAAAGGGCTGGTGTTGGGCTGAATTATTTTCACCGTAAGCATGTCAGACATTAACTTTTCAATCTCATCTTTTTTAGAATAGGCATAGCGGTACGATTTAACGCTGATCGGGGCTATTCCGGGTTGTAGGATAATGGCATGCTCATGGGAACGGTTCGGGGGCAGACCTTTAGGCATTTCAAACACATCAGCAAAATCAGCAAGGATTTGAGACAAATATTCTGGTACAGTTTGACCCATATCGTTGGTATCATGGCAGGTGTAGTTGAACTCTAAAATGATGCCTTGTTGCTCAACTTGAAGAGTCTTTGCCATTGTTTTGAGAGACACCAAACACCGATCAAGTGAGGGGTCCCCTTTGATTAGAACCCTTTGTTTGCCAAGATGAAATTCCATAGTTTGCAACTTCCAGTCCACACTAGTCAGACCAAGTGTAGCCAACCATTGCAGCCCTAAGATGATATCGACACTTCCCAAATGCAAAGGCAAGAAATCGTCCCGAACATCCACGCCCTGGAAGTGTAGATTCAGATTTTTGCAAATTCCCTCACAATTCATTGAGTCTCCATTCCCCAAAGTAACCCCGTAAGCCTTAGTTTCTGAGATGGGAATGTGCAAATTGGAGACTAAAGCCTTAGAAATAAAATTATGAGTAGCTCCTGAATCGATAAGAATTACCACTTCTTTGGTACCGAGGTGTCCTTTGAGTTTCATGGTGGAATTTGTAGATAGGCCAGCCACGGATTGGAAAGAGACTTCAATTTTTTTCTGCACTTCGGTGGATTCCAGCCCCACAATCCCTTCCTCTTCCTTCTCGGAATCTTGTGTTGACTCATCTTCTTCAATATCTTCGGGTATCATAATCACTTGGAGTTCTTTCTTCTTGCAGCGATGTCCTGGAGACCACTTATCATCGCAGCGGAAACACAACCCTTTTTGTCGTTTCAATTGAATCTCGGAATCCGTAAGTTTGCAAATTTCCGTAGTTGAATTGGCGAGTGAAGTTCGGCTTGAGGGTCTTTCAGCCCTTGCTGTAGTGTCAGGAATATTCAGGCGGTTTGAGCTGGAGTAGCGCTGCCTTGTTGCCCTGTTCTTATCCTCAATATCTTGTACAATGTCCATGGCTTCATCCACATTCCGGGGTCGATGGAATCGCAATTCGGCTTTCAGCGATGGAAGTAGACCATTCATGAATGTACTTAGTTGCACAGCTGGATCCACAGCTCTTATTGGTGCCAATAACTTGATAAATTGTTTCTTGTACTATGAAACTGTCCCTTCTTGTCGAACAGTCAAGAATTGGTCGTATAATGACCCCTCGTGAGAATCACGGAAATGACGGAGCAATAATCGCTTCATTTCCTCCCAGCTATGAATCGGTCGCTTGTTACTTTCATATTGGTACCAAAGAAGGGCATCACCCGAAAAAGAGATGAACGCCGCTTTTATTTTCTCATCGTCTTCATACCCATAGCAGGTGAAGAATCTTTCAGCCTGTAGTATCCATCCATCTGGGTTTTCTCCATCAAAAGTAGGCATTTTAAGTTTTTTCAGTCAATTCTCGTGACGATATCGAGTATCGTTACGATCCTTCTCCAAATAACCCCTGGCAGCACCTTGTTGCAAACGGAATTCCGATGTCGAAGGTGTTCCCTGGCTGTGCGGCGAGGTTCATGGAGACTAGTATTGTTCGAAGGTTCAAATTTATTCGCTGACCCTTCTGTCTCATCTTTTTCCTTGCTCCCAGCAGCTGCTAGTCCTTCTTCCCTGGTTTCTTGGACCGTTCTTGATCTTTCTTGAACTTCCAATAGGGTTTTGAACTGTTGCTGAATCGTTTCTTGAAGCGATTCTTGAGGCTGTTGTTGAATCCGCAGAGCCAAATCCTGAAGCGAATCATTGAGAGAATCCTTAGAGTCTTGAAACCTCTGACTTTAGGGCCTCAAGATCCTCTTCGGACACCATTGTAGCATCACTTTTCTCTGTTGGTTTCTTAGGCATCGTGTCCGCAGTCACCACACCAAATTGATAGAACTTTCTTTAGACCAGAATGTTTCTATCTACAATTCAACACACCAGAGCATTAATCCCTCAAAATGATTGCTTTATTGATATTAGTGGCCAATATTACACCTAGCTTTCGAGAGGCTAGTCTCTCCAATTCAACCATTCGAGAGGGTTGTCTCTCCCAATTGAGTCAAAACTCATCTAAATCCCAGCTATCCCAAATTAGATTCTCAGCTTCCTATTTATAGGATTCGACCAATGAACAAATTACAACCCCTGCCCCCCTTATTACAGCAGCCACTAAAACAAATAAGATAATTAAAGGATAAAAATACTAAAAGACCCTTACACACTTAACAGGCCCTTTTAATAAATTAAACTTCTGCCTTATGCTCATTACGTGGCCTCCTGGTGTATACTAAGTGTACTGGGGGTTTATCAATATGCCTGTGGAGTTAGTAGATCGTCGGGTTAGTGAGATAGGTTGTGAAGTGGGCCAGTGGCCGATTCTGTATTTGGGTCTCCCCTTGAGAGCTTCCCCTCGATCCAGAGTATTTTGGGAGCCTGTGGTTTCGAAGTGTGCTAAACGATTGGATGGTTGGAAGAGTGGTTTTTTGTCTCGAGGTGGTAGATTGATTCTTATTCAGTCAGTTCTGTCTTCTATCCCGGTTTATTACCTATCCCTTTTCCGGATCCCTAAGAATGTAGCAGGGTTTATTGAGAAGCTGATGCGAGATTTTCTGTGGGAGGGAGCGGATCGGTCGGGGGCAGATCATTTGGTCTCTTGGCAAGAAGTCTGTAAATCTCGAAGCCATGGAGGTTTGGGTATTGGGAATCTTGAGAAGAGGAGTAAGGCTTTTCTTATGAAATGGTTATGGCGTTTTCCTTTAGAAAATAAGGCTTTATGGCATAGGGTGGTGAAGAGTAGGTATGGGGTAGATGATGGTCATTGGGACACGGGTGGAGGGGGAAGAATGTTGGCTCGTGGTCCTTGGAGAGATATTTCGGCCTTGTATGAGGAGTATAGGGGGATGGTCTGTTTCAAGGTGGGGAGGGGAGATAGGATTCGTTTTTGGGAGGATGCTTGGCTTGGCGATGCTTCCTTGCAGTCTCAATTCCCGGATTTATTTTTAGTGTCCATTGCCAAGAATTGTGTGATTAAAGACCTAGTAGTCTTGGTAGGTGAAGGGAGTTTGGGGGCCTAGGATGGAATTTGCACTTTAGGAGGAATTTGTTTGATAGGGAGGTGTCCAGTTTCGTTCAGATGATGAACATGCTTCAGGTTGTGGCTCTCCAGTCAATCTTGGAGGATAGGAGGCATTGGATTCCAGACAATGGCTCTCCAGTCAATCTTGGGGGATAGGAGGCATTGGATTCCAGACAACAGCGGGGTGTTTAATTGTAAATCCGCTTTTCATTGCTTGAGCTATGCTCATTTAGGCCCTAAGCTGGATTGGGCTAAGAATTTATGGAAGAGTGTCACTCCCCATAAATTTAAATTGTTTGGATGGTTGTTATTCTTGGATAAGTTGAATGACTACGTTAACTTGCAAAGGTGAAGATCTTTTCATTTTATGTCGCCAAATTGGTGTGTTGCTGTAAGAATGATGGGGAATCAATTTGCCATTTGTTTATGGAGTGTGTGTTTACTAGGGAGGTGTGGTTTAAAGTACTGGCTGAGTTTGGGGTCTCTTGGTGTATGCCTTCCTCTTGTTCTCAATTGTTCCTGTGCCATTTAGAGGGAGGACGGAGGGTGAGTCTTTTGTGGCAGAGTACTGTGTTGGCGACTTTTTGGGTAATTTGGCTGGCGAGGAATAGTAGGATTTTCGAAGACGTTTCTTGTACAGTGGATAATCTCTGGGATAAAATTAAGTTCTGGGTTGCCACTTGGGTGTATAGATCAAGAGATTTTGAGGGTGTTTCTTTTTTGGGTCTTTGTAGGGAGTGGAGTAGTTTGTGGTTGTAATGGTTTTTTTTAGAGTGTGAGTTGAGGGTTGTTTTCTTGAGCCTGATTGGTTTTTTGTTTTATTTTGTTCTTTTAGTTACCACGATATTCCTCCGCCATAAGTGAGGGTTCTCAATGTTATTGAGAGGAGGTCAATTTGTGATCTCTGTCTCTATTTCAAAAAAAAATAGGGGAATGATATAGATACTTAAAAATGGAGATACTTGGTGAACATTTCACTTTTTACAATGATTTTAAATTGTAAGAAGCATTTTACATTTAATAACCTATATTATTTTGTTGGAACATAAATATACTCACCTGAATCCCTGATTGAATTGTATTTTGTTATGGATCATTTACACATGTAGATATCTTTCTTGATTTTTTTCAATTATTATTTATATTTCTTTCAGGATTTTGAAGCTTTGACACCAAATCTACTTGCAAGATCGATAGAGACAGTTGAGGGTGGTGGATTGGTAATATTATTGCTTCATTCTTTATCATCGCTTACCAGCCTCTACACCATGGTTATGGTATGGATATAAACCCCTCTCATTACATTTCTTTGTTTGGATACTTGCTTCTGCTGTATGTCTTCTTATTGTCGCTAGACATTTATTGCAATGGAGTAAAAAATATTTTGAGATTTAAAATTTGAGCACTAGGTTTTAAGCTTAGTGGATTTTGTCATCTAGTACATTGCATCATAAGTTCTCTGCCAAATGTAGCGGTCTCATGGATTTCTGTTTAATAGAAATTATCTTTTAATGGTTCAACTTATCCAATGTCTCTTACTTATGTATAAGGGTTCTCACAGCTCAATCAATATTGGGCATCAATAGGCACAAGTATTGTGCTTTGACATTCTATCTTATGGGTTTTGGTAATACACGTGATAAATATTTTTATAATAAAATATAGCAGTAGCACTGCATGTTTGTCCATCTTTTTCACGCGTGCTTTACCTTTATGGAGCTCAATCAGATTGCCTTAGTTACCTCAGCATTTGTTTTATTTTCAATGACTAGTTCAGTGAAGAGGTTCCTGCCTTGAAGAAATTTCCTCTTTTTCATTTTTTGTTTTTAATTAGCTTTATGATATATTTTTTTTTTAATTTTCTATTTTTAACTTTGCACTCATGTTTTAAGTATCTAAACAACAATCTTTGTTCAGGATGTTCATGAGAGGTATCGAACTGAGTCCCATTCTGAGGCCACTGGACGCTTTAATGAGCGGTTCTTATTATCAGTTGCATCATGCAGAGCATGTGTGGTCATGGATGATGAGTTTAATATCTTACCAATTTCCTCTCATATAAAGTCAATTACACCAGTTCCTGCTAAAGAGGTAATCTTTCCCAAAATTTAATATTTGCTGGAAGGAATAAAAGTAGTGTCATGTACTTTTTTTTGTTGTAGGCTAAGATAAATTGGAAAGAAAAAAAAAAGAGAAAGGAGGGAGAGAGGGACTAATAAGAGAGATAAATAGTCACTGGGGTGTAAGTTGTTTATGTTATTAGTTCTTTTGAGGACTGTTAATTACTTGAAACAAGTGGGATTTTTGTTAGTAATTGAATATTATGATTGTGCTCGTTAAATGACCTTCTTTTTCATTTGTTTGGTGATCAAAGGACTCAGAAGGTCTATCAGAGGCAGAAAAGGATTTGAAGGATTTAAAGGAGCAACTTATTGATGATTTTCCTGTTGGTCCTTTGATAAAGAAGTGCTGTACATTGGACCAGGTAGAGATTGTTGGTTTTAAGGTCTAAATCGTCATTTCTTTGACAAATATACTGATTATTTGAGTCAATCAATAAGTGATCATTAATGATTGAATAGGGAAAAGCTGTTATCACATTTCTTGATGCAATTTTAGACAAGACACTTCGAAGCACCATTGCTTTGCTAGCTGCTCGAGGTCGTGGAAAATCAGCTGCTCTTGGTTTGGCCATTGCTGGAGCTATTGCTGCAGGGTAATTGATGTAAACTAGTTTATTAATGTGCATCAGTAGTTCTTTGATTTTTTTTCAATAGTTAAAATCCTGAACGCTAATTCTGTAGGTACTCAAATATCTTTGTTACTGCACCAAGCCCTGAGAATTTAAGAACTTTGTTCGACTTTGTTTGCAAAGGTTTTGAGGCACTTGATTTCAAGGTAATTTAGCTTCTATCTCATGGATGTTGTAATTAGTTTGTGATTTTGGGTATTGTTTGTTTTCTTAGATACTCAAGGTCAAAAGTGATTGCTATTGTTAGTAGTAGGTTGCGTGGTTAAACTGTTGCCCTTGTCTTGTCTATTCTTATGTCCAGCTGTCAGCCATTAATTTTAGGCATTTGTATTTTCTAGTTGATTTAAATATGTCAATCTAGCATGCCTAATCTTAAACCAGAGGGATCAAAATTTATCAATTTTATTTTGTATATTCAGAATTTCTGTGTTTTATTCTCTTTATCTTGAACCTTGGCATGATTTGAATTTAACATTTTTAAATGGCTTTCATACATCCTAAAAGTACAATTATAAATATCCTGAACATGTCATCTATGAGACTTGGTAAACCTGGTCCACTGTAGGTGTTACTAGTTCTCCCTTTCCCATCTTTCATTGCTTCACAGGATTTAGATTTCCAAATGGGAACTCCGTATTTCAAGATTGGAGAACTTAATAAGGGTGACAGTGGAAAGGATTTAGCACATCCTGTAAGGTGAGTCTCCCAATCAAGCTAAAGTATGAGAGAAAGTTTGAGTTTTTCACATAACCCCACTGGTTTTGTGAAGCAAAATATCCATTTCCCCACTGGAATTGGACGTAAAAATGATTCCGTTCTTGTTAATTCCAGTAACATCCCTCATCGTTATTGGAGTTTCAAAACAGAGCACAAGGTATTCATGGCACTTTGACCAACGACGGTGGGGCAGTCCGATTGTGTGAAAGAACAAGGTTATCTGGATTCGAGATTAGGCTGTCCTTAGAAGGCGCAAGGTGGTTGGTTGATGAGATAAGGCGTTTGTTGGGCTCGAAGGATGCCAATAGGAAAGGTTTCAGAAGCGTTTTCAGGAACAATAACCAGAGGGTGACAATGGAATGTTTCAGAAATATCAGAGGAGTTTTTCTCAAAGTTTCAACCTTTATTCATAGTGCTATTAGATGCGTCATTATCCCGGATGAAGGTTGGGAATCTTGCTGGATGGAACTGAATAATTGCCTTCTGGGTTCGGTTGGGAGACAGACAGGATTCAACCAGAAGGAGCTGCATCAAAAAGCTAGCCATTCTAAGAAGTCGTGGGCCTCCGTGGTAGCAGGGAAGGAAGAGAAGGAGATTGATGATAAGCTTAGAAGTCGAGCCAGTCAATTCTTTTCGGGAAAAAAGGGACATGCAGTGCTGGTGTTTCGCAGCAAAAGCCAGCTTCAGTGGAAGAAATTTTTTGAAGGATTACAGGAAGTTCTAGGAGTCAAGGTGGATTCAACTTTTGTGTCTGATGATAGAGTGATTATTTGGTGCCCTCATAAAGGCTTACAACAGGAACTAATTCGTAGAAGGGAGATCACTATTGCAAACATGCAGATTTCTTTTCAACCTTGGAATTGGAATAATCAGGTGGCAAATAGGAAAGTCAGTTGTTTCAAAAATTGGATTGGGATCGAAGGCATCCCTCTCAATATCTGGAATACTCACGTGTTCAAGGTCATTGGGACTCTTTGTGGTGGTTTAATGGCAGTGGACAAAGGTTCTTTAGAGATGAGAGATATTTCTTTTGCGCGGCTGAGAATGTTTGGAGATTCCAATGGCTTCATTCCGGGTTCAATCTCCCTGCCGTATGAAGGAAGCAGCATAGTTTTAAAGTTGTTCAACCTGGATGATCAGCCTTTACAATCCAAAGTTGGTGACCGAAATTTGGGGTTAAGGAAGTGGTTGTCGACAGAGGAGTACAGTTTGAGGATAATCAAGGAAAATCAAAGATTCAGGAGGAAAATCTGGGTTAGAAAAATAACCCAGGTTCCGGTGGCTGCGTCTGAGTTTCCGACGGCGCCGACAGAGGTTCAGAAGGAGGGATGCCCAGATGTGGTGGCGCCGTGGTCAAGAGGTGCAGCGGTTGAGGTGTTGCCGGAGATCAATCAAAGCGTTTCCCAGTTGATAGTGGCATTTAATTCGGATCCGGAAATCCAAGAGGCAGATCGCGGGAAAACAGGGAGGGTTACGCTCAAATCTTGCTATTCTTTAAAGACTATTTTCAGACCTATCCATCTCAGAAAATGAAGGAGAGGGCACGTGTTTAAGATATTTTTTTTCTGATCCCACGTGTCCAAAAAGGAATTTTAAAATTGCCTTTTTTGTTGGACATTTGGGCTGGGCCTTGTCTTTGGAAAACAGGGCCTTCTCTTTTAAAATTATTTTAACCCATATAAGGGCTCTCTTCAATCCAACCGACTTTGGGGTGGGCTGCCAGCCATGGAGGGATTTAAAAACTAATAGGAACAGGCCCACTCGAAAAATTAGAAGCCCCAAACCTTGTGAGGCCTTTGGCAAGGGGAGAGTTTCTCTTTGGACAGATCAGTCAGTTTAGGCAGTTGGCCGTGGGGTTGTTTCTCTTCAACAGTCAGAAAAGGAAGAGACTAGCCTTGAGTTTTCAACTAAAAACCTTAAAGTGTATCATCGCAAGCCAAAAGGTGCTTTTCTAGTGAGTAATTCTCTTTTAGAAGAACAGTTAGAGACAATGATGGATACAGGACAAGATTTGGTAGAGGATGAGTTCTTTATTCCGGTGGAAGATGGTCCTTTGGAAATTTGTAGTTCAGAGGAGGAGGATTTAGACTTGGACTCTGTTGTTGACAAGGAGGATATGGAAGATATCGTAGTCCAAGCTAGAAGGTTGTGGTGCGAAGAAGAGGAAGGGGTAAGTTCTGAGGTAATGCTGGATCCTGGTTTTGAGGAAGAGGGCGTGGGTTTTGACAAGGAGGATATGGAAGATATCGTAGTCCAAGCTAGAAGGTTGTGGTGCGAAGAAGAGGAAGGGGTAAGTTCTGAGGTAATGCTGGATCCTGGTTTTGAGGAAGAGGGCGTGGGTTTAGAGGCAAGTACTGTGGAAGAGGCGGACAGCCCTCAAGATCTTTCAAGGCTTGTTCCGGTGATGGAGTCTTATGGAATTTCTTTACTTCCTAGTTATCCTGGGGAGGAAGTGAAAGGAAGCCCTTCATCTTTGCCTAAGAAGAGTGCACGTGAACTCAAGAAACTTGAGTTTAATGTGAATTATGAGAATAGGAGAATGTTTGGGTGTCGTAAGTTCTCATGAAGATTTTATCATGGAATGTAAGGGGAAGTGGTAATAAAGAGAAGCGGAGGGCGATAAAAGAATCTATTTGCAAGGTCAATCCTGACCTTATTGTGCTTCAAGAGGTGAAAAAGGTTAAAATAGACAGGAGTTTCATAGGTAGTATTTGGAGGTCCAGATTTAAAGCTTGGATTTATCAGCAGCCTTTGGGTAGGTCAGGCAGGACATTAGTTGTTTGGGATACCCGTAGTGTTTCTGTTTCGAATTCCTTGGTTGGGGAGTTCACCGTTTCCATTCGTATTGAAGCTGAGGGTAAGTTCCCTTGGTGGTTCACCGGTGTTTATGGGCCCATGGTTTATGGTAGAAGGGAGAGTTTTTGGGATGAGTTGGCTGGTCTACAGGTCATTTGTGGCAGTCATTGGTGCTTAGGGGGAGATTTTAATGTGGTTAGGAGAGGAGATGAAAAACTGAATAGCGTGTCCAACACTAGAAGTATGAAGAATTTTGATGCGTTGATTAGGGAGATGAACTTGGTGGATCCTAAGCTCCAAAATGGCCGTTTCACTTGGTCTAACTTCAAACAGAGGCCTATTTGCAGTAGGCTTGATAGATTTTTATTTTCGCCCTTGTGGACTGAGCTTTATCCTTTCATTCGTCAGGAGGTGTTGGTTCGCATTGTCTCAGATCATTGTCCGATTGTGTTGGATTCAAATCCTCCTTCTTGGGGTCCCAGCCCTTTCAGATTTGATAATTCCTGGCTTGAGCATAAGGATTTCAAGGTGTTTTGTCAGAAGTGGTGGAACTCGTCTAAGATGAAGGGGTGGCCGGGATATGGGTTCATGGAAAAGCTTTCATTGGTTAAAGACAAAGTTAAGGGGTGGAGTAAGGAGGTTTTTAGTTCAAGATCCTTGCTTAAACATTCACTGGAAAGAAGGATGTTCGAGTTGGATAGGTTAGAGGAAGGTGGACTTAGGAATGATCAACTTCTTTCGGAGCGAAGGAAGATTAAGGAAGAATGGCACCAAGTTGTTTTTGAAGAGGAGAGAGGAGTTTGGTTTAAGTCGAAATGTCAATGGGCCAAACAAGGAGATTCTAATTCCAAGCTCTTTCATAGTATCCTTAGCGCTCATAAAGCTAGAAATTTCATCTCTCGAATTGAGCAAGAGGATGGGACTATCCTTGACAAAGATGCTGATATAGAAAAGACAATTGTTGATTTTTACTCCTCGTTGTATTCTTCGGTCCCTAGGAGGTGGAATGGTGTCGAAGGCATTTCTTGGGAGCCTATTCCCTCTTTCTTGTCCTCTCTCCTAGAGCGGCCTTTCTCGGAAGAGGAAATTCGTCGTTCAATTTTCGATTGTGATGGGTCTAAGGCTCCGGGTCCCGATGGATTCTCTTTAGCTTTCTATCAGGATAACTGGGATACGGTTAAGATTGATCTCCAAGCAGTGTTCGATGGCTTCTTTAAGGATGGGATTATTCATCGGAGGACCAACGAAACATACATTTGCCTAATTCCGAAGAAGTTGGATAGTTGTCGGGTGCGAGACTTCAGGCCAATTGGTTTGGTCACTAGCCTTTACAAGATTATTTCAAAGGTGCTGGCCGGTTGCCTTAGAGGAGTTCTCTCTGATACAATAGCAGAGACTCAAGGAGCTTTTGTAGAGGGCAGACAGATCTTGGATACAGTGTTGGTGGCTAATGAGGCAGTGGAGGAGTATCGGAGTAAAGGCAAGAAGGGTTGGGTTTTCAAAATTGATTTTGCTAAGGCTTATGATTGTGTCGACTGGGATTTCCTGGGATTCGTTCTGGATAAGAAAGGTTTTGGTGTAGCTTGGAGAAAGTGGATTCGGGGGTGTTTGTCTACTACTTCTTTCTCCGTGTTTTTAAATGGGAGACCGAGGGGGAAATTTAAAGGTTCTAGAGGTCTGCGCCAAGGTGATTCCCTCTCACTTTTCTTGTTTACCTTGGTGGTTGATGTTTTGGGTAGGATGGTGGATAAGGCCAAGAGCGTCTCAGCTTTGCGAGGTTTCAAAGTAGGGAAAGATTTGATGGAAGTCAGCCATCTTCAGTTCGCAGACGATACGATTTTTTTTGTGGCCGATAACGACTCCTTGTCAGCTCTGTTGGATATTCTGAAAGTTTTTAGCGTAGTTTCTGGTCTTTCAATTAACCTGCAGAAGTGCCAATTATTAGGGATTAACTTGGAGGAGGAGATAGTGAAGCTTCGTGCTAGGGAGATTGGGTGTGAGGTGGGTCAGTGGCCTATGAAGTATTTGGGTCTTCCTTTGGGGGATTCACCCCATAACAAAGGTTTTTGGGAGCCCGTGGTTTCAAGTTGTGCTAAGAGGTTGGATAGGTGGAAGTGTGCCTTCCTTTCTAGGGGAGGCAGATTGACACTTATCCAATCGGTTCTTTCTTCTATTCCGGTGTATTATTTGTCGCTCTTTCGTATTCCTAAGGGGGTCGTGGATGTGTTGGAAAAGCTGATGTGGGACTTTCTTTGGGAAGGGGCGGATCATTCTAAGTCGGATCACCTGGTCTCGTGGCAAGAAGTTTGTAAATCTCGGGATCACGGGGGCCTTGGGATAGGCAATTTAGATGCAAGAAATAAGGCTTTTCTCATGAAGTGGTTGTGGCGTTTTCCGATGGAAAAGAACACCTTGTGGCATAGAGTGGTGCTGAGTAGGTATGGGGGGGATGGAGGTTTTTGGGACACTGGTAGAGGCGGGAGGTTGTCTGTTCGTGGCCCGTGGAAAGATATTTCCTCCCTTTATGAGGAATATCTTCAGTTTGTTAGTTTCAGGGTGGGGAAAGGGGATCGTATCCGCTTTTGGGAAGATATTTGGATTAACGGTGTTCCTTTAAAGGATCAGTTCCCAGATTTATTTTTGATTTCGATGGCCAGCAATTGTTTGATTAGGGACATGGTGGTTATAGGAGGGGTTTCGGGCCTCCAAAGCCAGGGTTGGGATTTGCGTTTTAGAAGGAATCTGTTCGATAGGGAGGTCACCAGCCTATCTCAGTTATTACTTTTGTTAGAAAGGGTGGCTTTACCAGTAGTTTTAGAAGATCGGAGGGCGTGGTTACTCGATGGTAATGAAGTTTTCTCTTGCAAATCAGCCTTTTGGAGGTTAAGCTATGCTCAGTTGGGTTCTGTTCGGGAGTGGGGAAAGTCCTTGTGGAAAAGTGTCTCTCCTTCGAGAGTTAAAGTGTTTGCTTGGCTAGTTTTCAATGATAAACTTAATGTTCATGACAACTTGCAAAGAAGAAGACCCTATCATTGTTTGTCCCCTGCTCGGTGCGTTTGTTGTAAGCAGGCAGGGGAGTCCACTAGCCATTTATTCTTGGAGTGTGATTTCTCAAGAGAAGTGTGGGGAAAAGTCTTAGCTGAGTTTGATATTCTTTGGTGTATGCCCTCTAACTGTTCTCAATTGTTTCTCACAAAGTTAGGGGGCGGCAAGTGCGTTTCACGTCTTTGGCAAACTACCGTGCTGGCAACTTTTTGGGCCTCATGGCTAGAGAGAAATAACAGATTATTCGAAGATATGTCTAATTCTGTAGAGACTATTTGGGATAAGATAAAATTTTGGGTGGCTACTTGGGTGTATAGAAACAAATTTTTTGAGGGGTTCCCTTTTCTGACCTTATTAGAGATTGGGGCAACTTCTGGATTTAATTTTTGCTGTTGGGGTTAGTTGTGGTTTTTTTTGGCTGTTTTGTTGTTTTATTTGTAACCACGGTTTTCCTCCGCCTCAAGGGAGGGTTTTCATCTATTTGAGTTGAGGTCAGTCTTTGACCTCTGTCTCTTTTTCAAAAAAAGATTTCCAAATGACACTAATTTTTATGTCTCAATAAATATTGATTTTTTATTTTTTGATGGTTTGCCTTTAGAGTAGTTTTTAGATTTAATGTTTAATGCATCCACTGTTTCACGTTTATTTATTCTTTGAGCATGCATGGTTGAGAAGTGCCACTTGCCTACTTTTGCAAGGTTTACTGATATGGAACAATTTTTATACTTACAGGAACATATGGATTTTGATGTGGTGAAAAGCACCAACATTGAGTTTAAGAAAGCTACTGTACGGATCAATATTTACAAGCAGCACAGGCAAACAATTCAGGTTAGCTAATCTATTTTCTTATATAGGACATTGGATTTACATTTTTAAATATTTCTTGTTTCTGTGAGAATAAGTTCAGACTTATGATTTGTTTCAACGTGTTGCTATATGATTCATGCACCTATTGCTAAACACTAGAGATTGTCTTATTAGATTATATTTACCTATTGCTTAACACTAGATATTGTTCTTATTAGATTATATTTACAAGGCTATATCTTTTTTTATGAAAAAGAGACATAGGTCAAAAGACTGACCTTTACTCAAATAGTTGAAAACCCTCACTAATGGCGGAGGAATACCGTGGTTACAAAAACAACAAAAGAAAACAGCCAAGAAACCACAACTAACCCCACCCCCAAAAATTAACTCCAGAAGTTGCCCCAATCTCTAATAAGGTCAGAGAAAGTAACCCCCTCAAAACATTTGTTTCTATACACCCAAGTAGCCACCCAAAATTTTATCTTATCCCAAATAGTCTCTACAGAATTTGAAATATCTTCGAATAGTCTGCTATTTCTCTCAAGCCACAAGACCCAGAAAGTTGCCAAAACAGTAGTTTGCCAGAGAAGTGAAACTCGCTTGCTGCCCCCTAACTTAGTTAGAAACACTTGAGAACAGTTAGAGGGCATATACCAAAAAATACCAAACTTAGCTAAGACTTTTCCCCACACTTCTCTTGAAAAATGACATTCCAAGAATAAATGACTAGTGGATTCCCCTGCCTGTTTACAACAAACGCACCAAGCAGGGGACAAACAATGGTAAGGTCTTTTTCTTTGCAAGTTGACATGAACGTTTAGTTTATCGTTGAAAACCAACCAACCAAACACTTTAACTCTCGAGGGAGAGACACTTTTCCACAAAGACTTTCCCCACTCCCGAACAGAATCCAACTGAGCATAACTTAACCTCCAAAAGGCCGATTTGCAAGAGAATACTTCATTACCGTCAGGTATCCAGGCTCTCCGATCTTCTAAAACTCCCGGTAAAGCCACGCTTTCCAACAAAAGTAATAACTGAGAGAGACTGGTGACCTCCCTATCGAAAAGATTCCTTCTAAAACGCAAATCCCAACCCTGAGATTGGAGGCCCGAATCCCCTCCTAAAACCACCATGTCCCTAATCAAACAATTTCTGGACATCGAAATCAGAAATAAATTTGGGAACTGATCCTTTAAAGGGACATCGTTTATCCAAATATCTTCCCAAAAACGGATTCGATCCCCCTTCCCCACCCTGAAGCTAACCAGCTAAAGATATTCCTCATAAAGGGAAGAAATATTTACAAGGCTATTTCAATTCTTGCTTATGTAAATCACTTAGCTTTTGTGCCACTTGGGGCAAGCTCAAGTAGGGGTGGCAATTCGTGTTCATAGGTCGTGTTCGTGTCATGTCGATGCTCCTGTATTATAAGAAAATGCTTAACCCAAACCCGAGCCATTTATTAATGTTGTCGAAAACTAAAACCCAAACTTGACCTGTTTATAAACGGGTTGACCCGACATGACCCGTGTAACTCGTTTATATGAAAATTGTGTTAAATTTGGGTCAACCTATCAACCAATTAACCTGTTTATGACACGTTTAACACATTTATAACATATTTATGACTCTTTTAACATGTATAATATAAACAAATTAGCATATTTTCAAATTATGCGCCTATATTTTTAAATACAAAAATATGATAATTAAAAAAGTGTAATTTTAAATAGGTCATTAGCGGGTCAGTTTCGTGTTAAACATGTCAACCTGAACCTGACCTGTTTATTAAACGGGTTAGACATGTCAACCCAAAAATGACCCAAACCCGTTTAAGGTAAGCCCAAACTTGTTAATTTCGTGCGGGTTTCGAGTCGTGGTATCGTGTCTGGCTTGTTATGCCACCTCTAAGCTCAAGTGGTTGGGTGTGTGAGTGTGCGTGGGGAGGGGAACGGGTTCAAATCACCATTCTATCAAATTCACTTGGCTTTCATTAGCAAAATGTAAATACTTATATATGAGTTTCTTTCTAAATGGGAATGTTGGTTTGGATTTCTTTATGTTGTTTGCTTGATTATCAAAATGTTATTTTTGGTAGATGCACACAAGTCTAGCAAATTATTTTCCATATAGGAATCAGACAGTAAGAGCTTGCTTGTTAGGCTTTTTTTTTTTTTTTTCAAAGTGAAAGAATGTTGTTTTTTTTCTTAGGAAACTTATTGAGGAAATTCCCACACTTAAATTTTCACATTTAAAACAAAAGGGGAAAAAATGAAAATATTACCAAGTGAGCACTATGTTGCTCCTTGTCTAATGAAATTCCATATGCTAAAATGAATTATTTTATGAATTCTTGAACATCTTCTAAATTCCCAAATTAGGGTTGTAACATAGTGTTGATTGCTTATTCAATCAAGGATGTACTTTTCTGATATACATTGCAGTATATACAACCACACGAACATGAAAAACTTTCCCAAGTGGAGTTGTTGGTCATCGATGAGGCAGCAGCTATTCCATTGCCTGTAGTAAAGTCACTTCTGGGTCCTTATCTGGTCTTCCTTTCATCTACTGTAAATGGGTATGAATTTGGTTTATTAAGTTGCAGAATTTTATTAGTCTGAAGTTTCTTTTAGTACATGAATGGACTATTATCTTTATATTCTTTAACATTATAAGTAATTTATATACTTAATTACATAATTGTTTGCTTTTGTTTTGTCCTCTAAAAGCTACGAGGGTACTGGCCGATCTTTGTCCCTAAAACTTATTCAGCAATTGGAACAGCAAAGCCAGACATCAGCTCAGGCTGTAGAGGGTGCTCTTTCTGGTATTGTATGCTTTACCATGCTTTGTTTTTAAATTTTTACTGACAACATAAATAAACAATGCTCACGAGAATGTCTTGGCCTCGTTATTTATAACCAGGCTGCTGTGTATTTCCTATTTTTTGTTTGTTTTTCTGTTTTGTGGGGACCTAAATTTGGTGCTGAAACGTTACTCGAAGTAAATAAAGGGCATACATAATTGTAGTTCTATATAAGAAATCCTAGTTCTATCTTGTGTATCAAACATTGTTTAGTGTTGCAATACATAAATTTCAAGCCTGTGAGTAATTGTTACATAAACTATTACTGTTTCATCAGCTCAAGTCTTTATTATCCTGAAACTGAATATCAGTGGTTAATACCTAAGAGAGGTACTCAAATGGTCAGGCATGTGGTTTGCTCCCACAAGGTCTGAGGTTCAAGCCCCTCTTGGATACCTACATAGCAATTGCTATAGTTTCTTTTTCCCCAAATATTGTACGGTTAGGCGGGAACCTAGTTTCAAAAAAAAAAAAAAAGTTGGGTATTTTACAGAAAGAAATGGATCTGCTTTCTGGTTCGTGGTTCCTTCTCTTTCTATTTACAATTTATTCAATGTCTTTTATTGTAGGCCGTCTTTTCAAAAAGATAGAATTGAGTGAATCTATCAGATATGCATCTGGGGACCCAATAGAATCATGGCTTCATGGTTTACTTTGCTTGGATGCTACAAATTCAGTTCCTAAACTTAGTGGGTAAGGATAAGTCTTTAAAAGCTTCTAGGAGGTAAAAACCACTTTCATTTGACTAATTTACAACCTCCTTTTTGCAACTAGGTTACCTCATCCAAGTAAGTGCGAGCTCTACTATGTTAACCGTGATACACTTTTTTCCTTCCATAAGGAGAGCGAGTTATTCTTGCAGGTAAAAGTTCATCTCTCTTACTGTAATGTTATACTGTGAATATGCAACCATTGTTGCTGTCAAGTGCACAAAAAAATACAGATCATCTTATGCATTGTAATAATACAGCGAATGATGGCCTTGTATGTTTCCTCGCACTACAAAAACTCTCCAAATGATCTACAGCTTATGGCAGATGCTCCAGCTCACCACTTGTTTGTATTACTCGGTATGCTTTGTTTTTTTGAGCTGTTTTTGCTTACATCATTTTTTTTGGCTGGACTTTTACTAATTTGACATGCAGGCCCTGTTGAGTCAAAAAATCAACTTCCTGATATTTTGTGTGTCATTCAGGTTAGCATGTTTTTCTTGTATTTTTATTGCCTACCTGTTATCATTATTTTTGTTTCCTTAAGCAGAGTTCTTAATATTTCAATTCACTCTTGCTTATGAATCTTTAGGAAATTGCTTCTGTGGTTTTCTCATTAAATTTTCTAAGTTGTAGATCTTTTTCTCTGCTAAAGCAAATGTGAAGCGTTTTATATCTTTTTTTTTATCAGGACAGCTCAATGCTAATTTATTTATGCTATTTTTTATACTTGTTTTAATAATAACATTGTGATCTACCCATAAAATGGTTAAAATAGTCCCCTTTCTGTTGCCTTTTGTTTTGGTAAGAACTATAATTGGTTTTTATCTATTATTTGTGTATACTCCAAACTCATCAATTAGTAAAGTATTATCCTTCCTAAGTTTTAATAAATACTAATTAAACTTGCAAGGGTTTCTTTTAATTTATAATTATATTGATTTGTTTAAAATTTAATAGATTTATTACATTAATACTAAATTTTTAACACAGATATTCTTTCCCTCAAAACTTAAATAAACATTTATAAGTATACAAATCTATCCAGCCTCTTAGTACAACTTAGCGCCTAATGTAGGATAGTAGGACATAATCTAATACTATCCAATCCAATCCAACCTAAGTAATAGCCTAACCCAATCCATTCCCTTCCATGAGCCATATACTTACCAAGTTTGTAGATGATTTAAATTTGTCACTTAGCTTGAATGTTTAGACTGCACTTGAATAACTTCTTAACAATGCTGTCATATATAGGCAGATACATTTACACAATGCCTCAAGATTGCTGTTTTGTAATTTTTTCACAGGTCTGTCTTGAGGGGCAGATTTCCCGTGCGTCAGCGTTGAGAAGCTTAAGTACTGGTCGTCAACCTGCTGGAGACCAGATACCATGGAAATTTAATGAGCAATTCCAAGACACTGTTTTTCCAACTCTTTCAGGTGCCCGGATTGTACGGATTGCTACCCATCCAAGTGCAATAAAGGTTGTGCTGAGTTTTTGTGGTTGATTTTCCATCAAATGTTTCATAATTTTTTTAATGGTATTTTTGTTTTTTGCAGCTAGGATATGGTTCACAAGCAGTTGAACTTTTGACAAGGTATGATATTCACATTTTAGATCACTCTTTACTGCTGCATACTTAGACTCATTGGTAAACTTGCTCTGTTCTTGTTATTTTTTTAGCTCTTGTAACAATACCATTGACTGTAAGTTTACTACAAACAGAGTTACAGAACCGTCTTTGGGTTTAGTTTTGACTTACATACTTGTAAGTTGTAAGCATGAGAATGATCTGAGAAATAACAGATTACAACTTGTTTCGTTTTTATATATATATATAAATGTCGTTGGTAATAGAGGTACACACTGTCCTTTTTCTACTATTGCATTAATTTTGTAACTTAGTGATAATAATCTCAGTGATATTCTAGTTTGATTGATAGTTTGTCTTTATTTTTCATAAGTATAATAAATAATTCTCTTTAAATACTGTCAGAAATGCTTTTAGTTTAGAATAAAATATTTTTCTTCATCAGGTATTATGAAGGACAGTTTGCACCTATTTCTGAAATGGATTCTGAAAATGCTGTGGAGAAGACACCGGTCAGAGTCATAGAAGCAGCAAAACAGGTCTGATGCTATTAACACCTGTAATTAGTTTCTTTTGTTCTCATACATTTAATACTAATGCTATAGCTCATAGGGCACTTATCATTTTTGTAGTTTTCCTTTTCATGTAGTGGCATGTCTGTTTTTGTATTTAAGTATTTAGGTATATCATATGTACCTTATAACTTTCTTTTGTACCTATAACTTGGAGTGAGAAATATTAACAGAAGTTTTACAAAGGAGGATAATATTTTCTGATTCAATGGTGTACACTGGTAATGGCCCTAACTGATGGGACAAATATTCCAAGAAAAGAAAATTTAAGGTGTAAAACTTAAACACGGTGCTGGTTTTATGAGTAATATCTGGTTTACAAAGGAGGATAATATTTTCTAGCAAAATGACCCACTTTTCATCCTGAACAAATATTCCTTATTGGTTTGCCATTTGGGTTATTTCCTTAGTCATTATGGTTTCCATTTATTGTTATATATCTGAGAAGCATTTCTGATTTTTGTTCACCCTGTATAGGTTTCATTGCTAGAAGAAAACATACAACCAAAGAAAAAGCTTCCTCATTTGCTAGTTCATCTTCGTGAAAGGAAACCAGAGAAGCTTCACTATATCGGCGTCTCCTTTGGGCTTACCTTGGAACTTTTTCGCTTTTGGAGAAAACATAAGTTTGTTCCGTTTTTTATTGGCCACAGTCCAGTTAAGATGAAACTTCCATATGTTCTCTTTTATGTCATTACTATATATTTGTTATGGAGGTTTGAAATGCTATTATCTTTTAATGGAATAGAGTACCGTGACTGGTGAGCATTCCTGTATGGTCCTGAAACCTTTGAACAACGATGATATTGAAGCTAAGGGATCAGATGAATATGGCTTTCTTGGACCATTTTACCAAGGTGTCTCTATTGTTTCAAAGATTAGTATTTTTAAATTTTCCTCGAGTTGTTTGTTTTTGGTTCTCAGTGTGATACCTGTTGGTTACACACAGATTTCAGGCTAAGATTTAGTAATCTACTGAGTCATACTTTTCGTTCAATGGAGTACAAGCTTGCTATGAGGTTAGTGTTGAAGTTAACTTCTGTAAGTTGCATGCTCATTGTTCAAGGTGCTTATACTTCGTAGTATCACAGCATTTTGGAACCAAAAATCAAATTCATGGAGCCAGATTCAGGGACGTCTACCTTAGATGGATTTGTAACCTCAATTGAAAGAGTGTTATCACCTTATGATCTGAAGCGGTTGGATGCTTATACCAGCAATCTTGCTGACTATCACATGGTAAGATCTTTAGAGACAATTGGTATTTGTTTTGATTACATAAATTTCTAAAATATGATGTAAATATTAGGCCATGATATTAGCATTTTCAAAATTAAACAACTTCCTGATCTTGCTATGAGAGGGTAACATTCAGATTGACCTCAATGCATCAATTTGGTAGTACTGTAAAAACACCTTTATCCAATGTTCAAATCTAAAGAGCTACATAGTTCTACCTGGTGGTTCATGAATGCAAACGTGGGAGGATAATCTAGTGATAACAAAATAATTTAAATCAAACCATATTTGCTATCAATTCTCTTGGCTTTTTTTTCAGATGGCTTTTGCTTAAGCAATAGAATAATTTAATTTGTGTTTGGAGACTATAGCTTTTAGAATAAAACTATGGCATTTGACTTGTTATTTAGAAACAAAAGGGTTGAGTTTTCTAAAATTTTAGCTATACTCTTGTGCATTTTTTATTTGGTGGTCCTGATGCCACCCCCTCCATCCACTCTCTTCACACTGTATCCCTACTAGAATTTATTAAAAAACAGTTGACTGTTTAAACTCTGTTTTGGGCATGGTAAATTATTAGGAATTTCCCGAAAACTAGTAGGATGTCTGCTATAACTACAATGTATAACGTCATATAAAAAAATTTGTGCCAAAAATAGAGATGCTCCTACCAATAAGGGCTAAACTAGCACCCCTAGTATAGAATTTCCCTATACTATATATATAGATTCTAAAACTAAAATATAATATTCATTCAAAGATTTAAGAGCCTTAAAAAAGTGTTGGAAGAGTTTGAACCCTGCAATAAATAATTTGGTATGTAATTTATGACGAAATGTTTTCTGTTTTGCAGATTTTGGATCTAGTTCCAAAGCTCACTCGCCTGTATTTCCACGAGAAACTTCCTGTTTCATTATCAGCTGCCCAGGCTTCTATTTTGTTATGCATTGGTTTGCAGAATCAAGACGTCTCCTACATTGAGGTTTCATTTTTTCCTTTTGATCTTTCATGTTGTAATTGGCAGAGTATATTGTACTATTTTATACATGCATATGCACACAAACTCATAGAAAATAATGGATATCTTCTGAAAATTATTATTATTCCTATCCATAAGGTGCAAAGATGACTCTAATTAATCATTCAATGAATTCTTAGAGAAGTTATCTTTGTGATCGCTAGGACAGTCTTCAAGTCTTTTTCGTTAGATCTACTAATAAGTAATATTGTGCTTATTTCTACATCATCATTTCATTAAATTAGAAATTAAACATGAAAACTTCATTGGTAAAAGAGTAGACTAGAAACACAGGAGGTCGAGGTGTCCACTGGCTTTAAACTACAAGGACAACTTCAACTAATGTAGAAATGCTCAGATTTATTTGAATTGAGATTTTCAGAAAGTTGCTATTTGATTTGTTATCAAGTTTTGTTGAGTTAAATTAAAAAATAAAAAAATTGTTAAGTTAGGAGCTTGTACAAATATGTTAGACCCAGGTTTTTAGGTTATCTCTTTTTAAATTCACTAATGTAGAATTGAGTTAAGCTGAGTTTATAAAAACTCTTGAAATGTGTTTGGTTACTTAGTGATGTGGATGTATCCTTAACGGGTTAGCTAAATCATCTTCAAATTGGATTTGTCAAGCTTTAATGATCATGTTACTTTTCATTATTATTATTATTTTAAAAAATTTGCTTGTATATGCATTTATTTGTCAAAGTCGGATATAGTAGTCGTATGTGATTTCTGATTTGTACATTATCCCGATAGCCTTTCTGGATGATGGGATTCAATGGGGTCTACTACTAGCATTATTATTAATTTGACTCTTGCATTACAGAGAGAGATGGGGCTGGAGAGGCAACAAATATTGTCACAATTTATAAAAGCTATGAAAAAGTTCCACAAGTATCTCGACAGAATTGCATCCAAAGAGATTGAATCAAGCATGCCTCGACTAAGTGAAGTGAGTTAATCTGGAATTCAATTTTTGCAGTTCTATGTTTACTTCTTTCTCCCCCTTTTGATGTTGGATTAATTAAAAGAATAAAAAATTGGTATGGTGTGAATGTTTACATATCTACTTGCATAAGTTTGAGTGATATATTGAAACTTGTTTAACATGTTGGTTTTGCTTTCAGATTGCGATAGAGCCGAACAAGGTTTCTATGGAGCGTGATCTTGAAAAAGCTGCCAGGCAGGCTGAGGTAGGCTCTGCTTTTCTTGCCCGTTCTCTTCTTTTTCTTTCCTTTTGTCGATACCCAAAGAATTAGAGCTAAATTTGATTCTGTTTACAGGAGGATATGAAAACTGATTTGAAAGGAGTGATGGATCCCGAGTTGCTGGAACAATACACCAATGGAGGTACAAAGTCCAGTAAAAATAAGACAGAAAGTAATAGTGGGAAGAAACGAGGTAAAAGTTATCAAGGATCCAAATCGAACAAGAAAAAGAAATTCCAACATTAACGACAAGAGAAGGCTCTGCGGCATATATGAAATGAATTATCCACAAAATTTTGACCCGATGCTCTACTTTCACTGAATCTGTTAAGCTGTTAATGTTATTTATTTTTTACAATTGTTTTTTACTGAATCTGTTAAGCCGTTATACCCCATCTTCTGAATAATGTTAACATTTTTTTCCATGTTTTAAATATTTTCCCCTTTATTTATCTTGTTAAAAGCACTAGTTTTTTTTTTCTTCTCACTCCTTTTTAATTATTTATATGTATCTTTATGTAAATTAACCTAAATATTCTTACATAATTTTAAATAATAAATTATATAACAATATTACACTCGTACAGTTAAATTGAATTCAAGAAATGGATTATTATTTTAGTTATATTTGTGGCATACATATTTAATGTTTTTAATTTTATACACTTGTATACTTAATTTTTTTTGGTCGGCAAAAATACTGAATGTTAAATTTTCTTCACTTTCATAACTACCAGTTTTGTTAAATATATCTAGGACTGACTGGATAGCATGTGTCACTCTACTATTTGTCAACATCTGAGGGGAAAAAAGCTTCATTTTTCATCAAGTTTTCAATGGTCAAACCAACTTTAAAATGCCCCTTTTAGCTAGAGCAGATTCAATCGCTTGTGCAATTCCAAGCTTTGAAATAACAAGCCCCTCATCATTTCCACTCCCTTCAGCCAAATCTTCGTACGAGTCCACATCAATGGCGAACTTATTCTGCAAAATTGCTGAGGCATGATAATCCAATCGCCCAAATTTCGTGTGGAAGCTTCTAATGTGGAAACCGTATGAGCTCTCTCATTGAAGCACCCTGGTATTAGAGAAGGACTTAGCCTCATCACCGGCACCACCATTTCTGGATACAGTAGTGTTGACCGCAGATGTGGCGGGGGCAGCGATTGAGTGGTGGCGGTGGCGTAGCAGGGTCTCAATGGCTGTGAGACTCCATCTACGTGGGGCGATGGTCAACATATTCTCTCCAATTTAGGGTTAGGGTTTGTTTTCATTTTTTATTATTTAAATTTTATTTTTAATTATTTTTCTTATTTTTAAAATCAATTAATAATATTTCTTTAAAAAAAATCATGATGTAGACGAATAGTAGAGTGACACATGGCATCCAATCAGTCACAGTTGTATTTAACGGAGCTGGTAGTTAGGGAAGTGGGGAAAACATAACGTTCGATATTTTTGCCAAAGAAAAAAAAGAGTAAGTACATAATTGTATAAAACCGAAAATATTAATTATTTATACGGCAAATACATTTTTTTACATAACAATGTATAATGTAGTTACATGTGACCTCTTACAAATTTTTAGGAAATTCTTGATAATTTAAGATAATGAAATCAAGATTTAAACAGTCTGATGCACGAGCACATAAATATTGAAACAAGTACGTGTGCAACAAACTGTTTAAATCTTGATTTTGGCATCTTAAATTATTCAGAATTTCTTGAAAATTTGTAGGAGGTTCCCTGTAACTACATTATACATCGTCATATAAAAACAATAGAGTTGCAACTTATCCATATATCGAAAATATATAAAAATATTTATGGATAGTGACTAAAAACAATTACTACCCAATAATTTTTCTTATACAAAATATATAATTAATATAAAGTATAAAGTGGGGGAAAATATTGTTAAAAATATGTGAGTATTTTAAAAATGGGAAAAATACACTATAAATATGTAACGTCCCAAAATTCCTAATAAGACTTAGTGCCTTGATTAGGAGCCCATGAGGGCAATATTGGAATATTATGTGTTCATATGTGAATTAATTGAATATTTAGATGATTATGTGAATTGCATGGGTTATATTACTATATGACTGATTATGCATGTTTAAGTATATTAAATGTGTGATATAGACACGCTTTTATTTAAATGGGCATATTTGTAATTTTGACCTGTTGATGGCATATTTGTAATTATATGATTGAGACCACATTATTATGTGGATATACTTGAGATATTCGGGAGGAAAGGACCGTACTCGAGGTCGTCCTACACTATTTAATCAGGATCTGAGGTAAGAAAACTACACCTGGTCTGTGTTTGGGGCTTGGCCAGGTTATAGAACATGGTTATAACCATGCTGAGAATGTTTTATTAAACATGTCGATTGCACTGTGCTTACCTGTGTTAAGTAATGACTGTTTATTTGTATGCTTGATTGGAAAGCTTGGCTTATAAGTCGATGATTTATCCATGGTATTTGATTAAAAGCTTAGCTTATTAGTCGAGGATATATATATGGTTAAAACACTCGGCTTATAAGTTGAAGGTTTACAAGGCTCGACTTATAAGACGATGGTTTATAAGGCTCAGCTTATAAGTCGAGGGTTTAAAGACTCGACTTATGAGTCAAGGGTGGCAATAGCGTGCTGAACGCCAACTGATGTGGTGAATCTAACTAGGAAGTGTGATATACGCTTGAACGACCCTATGGTTGCCTGAATAATAAGCGCCATGTAACGTCCCAAAATTACCTAATAAGGCTTAGGACCTTGATTAGGGGGCCAAGATGGCAATATATGGATTTATATGCTTAGTGTTATATTTAATTGTAATTATGTGGATTATGTGATAATATGACTAGTTGTGCATGTTTAGAGATATTAAATATGCATGTGGGCATGTTTCTTATTAGAAGGGAAATCTTGGTAATTTGGTCCGCTACGGGCATAATTGTATATTTATGTGATATATGTGTGAGACCACATTATTATGTGGGTTTATTTGAGTTACTCGGCACGAGGCGATCCTAGGGAGCAAGTTAGCGGGAGAGTCACAACTGGGCTCAATACCCGACTCGGGGTGAGTCGAGGGGTATTTTAGGTATTAGGCATTTAATTAGGGTTATCGGGTAATGGAAATGAATAATTGGAGATATATTTGAAGTTAGTGAGTTTAGGAGGGGATATTGGGAAATTTGACCATTTTTCCCTCGGGGACGTTTTTAGTACGTCAAGCCTCGGGATTAACTTAAGTCATTTAAGCCTAAGAAAACAAAAGGAAACACTTAGAAGCTGCCACTTAATCGACTCTTTCTCTCTCCATTCACTCTCTTCATCTCAAAAACTTTCTCAAGCAAACCTTTGAAGAATTAAGCAAATTTCTAGCTGAAACTTGGAGAATTGAAGTCTAAACTTTGGGAGTTAGCTTTACTGCAGCTTGTGGGGTTAATCATAAGTGGAGGTAAGCTCTAGACCATGATTTTACTATTGAAATTATGTGTTTCTATGGCTGTTTTAGTGTGTTCTTGAACCATCTAGCTTATGAATTGAATTGGTGATTTAATGGGTTTTGGGATTGAATTTTTGTTGGGTTTTATTGCTGGAAACATGTTAGAACTATTGTGGTAATTAAATTATGGTTTTGGAGTGAATTTGGGTTAGTATGGAGTGGATTTGGCTGCTGAAAATGGATGAATTCCTGGGTTCAAGGGGCCAAATCGCGGCTGTGTTCTTGTGAAGTCGTGACTTAGCTTGAGCCCAGGGCCTTGGGGAAGCCTCTGCTTGGGGAGCATGCCGCAACCCATTAGGGCAAGTCGCGGCTCGTGCCTCTTGACAGAAAGGAGGGGCGCGCCACGGCCCACAAGGCTAGATCGCGGCCCGCCTGGGCATTTTGGCCTTGGGGAGTTTGTTTTAAAAGGGAACCTTTTTCTTAGGGCTCGGGATCAATTCCACTACCCGGTTTAGTGGAACTCGAGGCCCCGGAGGCTAGGACTCGATCTGGAAGCCTTTATTCAATCATTGTTGATGGAATCCTATTTTATGATTGTGACTAGGTTACTGCTAGGGGCTCGGAACCGGGATCGTGCTCGAGGGTCGTTCTTATTTATGCTTACTCGGATCTGAGGTAAGAAAATTGCACCCTATACATGGTATATGTGATTAGGGCTTGACCCGATTGTTATCAATTATTATGATTAGGGCTTGGGCCCCAAGAACATTTATATTTAAGCTAATGCTTCATATGTTGGTCGATACTTGCTTAAGTGTTCTATAATTTTTGTATGCGTAAGGTGGTTAGGGCATGGGGCCCCGTTAAATAAGTATGATTAGTATCGTGAGAATGGTTATTCGATGGTGTTATGTGATTAACACGCATGCATGATTATTTGTTGGGATATGCCTATCCATAACTGTTTCTGTATTATGGTCTATATTCCTGGATCAGGGCTTGACTTATTAGTCAAGGACGGCAATAGCGCACTGCGCGCTGGTCGAAAGGCTTAGGCCTGAACCAGCAACATATTATTACGTTGGCTGACCCTATGGTCGATGAAATATTAAAGCGCCAGGTACGCTAGACTAGCTCTATGGCTAGTTACTCAAGGCTAAGGGAAAAAGCCCCAGGTGACTCTATGGTCACGTAGCTTGGACTTAGGGCCTCGGGATTGACTCTATGGTCAATTGTTTAGGGCAGCGGCCCCAAATTGATCCAATGACCACTTGTATTTAACTGAATGACTATTAATGTAGGTTATTGTTATTGCTGGACGTGCTAGATAAGTATCTGGAAGTTTACATTATCTGTTTATGCACATGTTGAGTTTTCTTGCTGAGCCTTGGCTCACGGGTGTTTTGTGGTGCAGGTAAGGGAAAAGGAAAGCTTGACTAGCCATGAGTTGGAGAGCTTCGGTGGCGATGTGTACATATGCGGCTGCTCGACCACCACGGCCGGGGTTATCTCAAAGGAACTAGGGTTATAGGCCTGTTTTTGCCGCTTAGGCCGGCTGAATGTAATTTTTGATGAATATTCACTTTTTTTTATAAAAAAAAAAAAAAAGCTAGTTGTAATGTTTTGGGATCCCATGTTTGCATGAAACTTTTTATATAAAAGTCAATGGTTCTTTTGACCAAAAATTTTAACCCTAACCCTTGACATTAACCTTAGTTACACATTTTAAACCAAATGACTTGGTTAGCAAGTTTGACACAATTTTAAGTACATAGTGTAACAGTCCTGGATTAGGAGGACGTTACACGCCAAGTACGCTTGACCAGCCCTAAGGCTGGTTATATAGGGAATTGGGCAATGGGCCCTAGCCCTAGCGTGGCTTTATACACTTATCTAGATTGATTGCATGTACGAGTAGGGTTATTACTGCTAGGCATGCTAATTGTGATTATGTGATATGATGATTTACTGCTTATGAGGATGATTATGTTTTCTTGCTGAGCATTGGCTTACGGGTGCTAAATGGTGCAAGTAAAGGAAAAGAAAAGTTGGGTCAGCCATGAGTTGGAGAGCTTCAGGGGCAGAGTGTACATATGTGGCCCGCTCGATCACCACGACCGAGGGTATCAGTTGGAACTAGGGTTGGACCATGATTTTGCCGCTTAGGTTGGCTTTTGTATTCATTTTGAGTTTGTAACAACTTTAAACTCTGATGGGATCTCATGTATTGCACTCAAACTCTTTTAATGAAACGGTTGACTTTTGACCAAAATTTTTAGTACCTAAACCCGTGGTTAGTTTCAATTACATGTTTTAAGTCCAAATGACTCGTTTAGCGAGTTAGCACTATTTAATTACACAGTATAACGGTCCTGGATTAGGAGGACGTTATGAAATATATGTAGTTTTCGATTCTTTACACTTGTATACTCAATTTTTTTTTTTTTTTGAAAAACTACCTAACATCATGTTTTGGGTGAGTTCAAATGCAAATTGAAGAGGCTAGGCTCGGCCATGGGAAGCTCAAATGTGGGTTAGCCATTACTGGTAGTGTAAAAGAGAGAAGGTGAGGGGGAGAGATAGATTGGAAATAGATGAAAAGAAATTAGGTTTTTTTTAATATGGTTTTATATTAATTTTTTGTTTTTGTTTTAATATATTATAAAAAATTTATATACTTTAATTAATTTTTTATTATTTTTAAATCAATAAATAAGTCCATTCAAAAAAATAAGAAGTGGACCAATAATAACAGCATAACACCTGTCGACATAGTCCAAGTAATACCTAACGGAACATGTAGTGACAAAATAAAAACTTTGTGATTTTTCGTTAGAAAAAGTTAATTTGAGTATATAAATATAATAAATTGAAAACTACATGTATTTAGGATTTTATTTTGGAATAGAATTTGATCGAGAACATGTAAAAACATCAATCGAAACTCTTTTTTTCATTCCAACTAGAACTTTTTTATTCATACATATTGACGTCTTGAAGATGAAATACATAATTTATTATTTCAAATCGTAACTAGCCAGCATTGTTTCGTCTTAAATGGTGCTTTGAATCCTCGTTCTACTAAAAAATCATTAAACTCTGCTTACAAGTTACACTCAGATTTCAGAATATTGAATTTTAAGCATGCAGTTTCATTAGGCATGTTTGAAATAACTTTCAAGAAAATAAATAAATGTGTTCTTCATTTTTACAGACTACAGATCCGAATAAGTAATTTTGTTTGTATAAGAGTTTCGATGTGCTGCATGATTTGATAGAGGCGAGTCTTACGAGACAAATTAAATTAGTTTCTGAGTTTGACTATAGGAGATTAGTGAGGATATCTTTTTTAATATATATATATATTAACTTTGGTAGATTTTCTTGGCCAGGCTCAACTAATATATACCAGATTTAACACTAAAATAGATGACTATTTTACGAAAACACTGCATTTTTGCAGATTGATATAGCAAGAAATGTACTTTTCTGTAGATTTCCCTAAAACTCAAAAATAAAAGGCTTGGAAAAAAAGCAAGGAACTTGATAAATGCGACCAGTGACAACAGATTCCAGTTCTCTCCTGGCAACATAAACAATAATCAACCAAAATACAAAACATCAGATTATCTCATCAATCTGCCAATGTTGCCGCACTCTCAAATCTCAAGTGCCTTTATTGAAACAGTCGAGGCACTCCTCATACCCTAAATTTGTTTTGCACAAGCATTTCTTTGACCTCAAAAGGTGTCGCCAGTTAGGAAAACCAGCATTCTTAGATAAAGTTTCTGATGTCCAAAGACTTAGGATCAACCATCTCCTCATCCTTGAATTCCTCCCTGTAAATTGGTCAAATAAATGAATTAATAAAAAGAAAAACCCTTCAGTTCCATACTAGTATTTATAGTCAACCCAAACAAATGATTTGCCGAATAGAGTAAAGCACTGTGATTGTCACTACTTTATGCTTAGTATACACATCTTTAAGCAATGTCTAATCTAGGCACCTCTTAATTGTTCCAAAGGAGATAACCTTCAAAACTAATTTTCCCATAATCAGTGGGTACTGTTATGGTTCCTCTGGCGGACAATTATTCTTGACTACGATAACATTCTAAACCATGTTCCATTGTCCATCATCAGAGTTAGATTTTTATCTTTTCCTATAGAAGAGAAAGAAAAAAGAAAGAAGGAGAGAAAGTGCATGACAATTTACCGCTTCTTTTGAGTATCCATTGCCTCGTGACATTCCTTGTGCAGCTCCTCTAATTGTGCTTTTGCAATTTTGAGTTCTAACTGCTCTTCATATTTTGGAAGATCTTCCTTCCGAATTCCAAGTCTAACAAGACAAGGGTACAAAATTTTAAAATAGTGTAACTTGAAGAATGCAAGCAACCACTACAATTAGCAGATTTTTATTTTAGCCAAACTAAGCAGTGGCATATACATGTAGGAAAAAGGATATAGCAAGTATTCATGGGGTGGATCATGTCAGCGTTAAAATCCTAATATGATTAAAATATTGTCCATGAGATGCAGGTTCTTATTTCCCATCTCTATTACCACTATATTCGAAAATGTAAAGGGCAGAAATATAATGAAATTATTGGATTAAACAAGAAAGGAATTAATTTAGGATGGGAAGAAAGCAATGGTGTTTATTTGTTGCCAATGTAAGATAATGTCACTACAATAAGGTTAGGTTATAGCCAAGGTTTTGAAATGAGAAATCGTGAGGCTAGGCGTTTTCCTTTAGTACCACTAGGCGTACGCCTGAACAATAAGAACAAATCTACATAAGATATTATAAAACACATAATTCCATAGTAAAGCCATAAAATTCATGAAATTACTGGTTACAAGTCTTAAAATCATAAACTAAATTCATTAATGGTTCAAACTAAACATAAAGAAACATATTCCAACTCAAAAGTAAAAAAAAATCATCATTTTCATAATCATCATCACTTCCGCTCATTCTAACTTAAATTCAGCTACTAAAAAACTAAAATAAACAATATTTCAGCAACTTAAAAACAACATGTAACAAAAAAACTAAACAGAGTAAAAGCAAAAAATAAGACTTTTTATTGCTGGATAAGATAAAATAAAGATCTATGAGGTGCTGCTGTTGCTGTTTGCGTGACTGAGTGAGGAATTTGGGGAAGAGAAAGATGTCGAGAGTTGAAGGTCAAAATAGAGTGTTTTTAGGGTTTATTTGGGTTATTAATAACTTAAAAATCTGTTTTAAAAAGCCCAATAAAAGCCCCAAAAAAAGGCCCAGAAAAGTGATTAAAAAAAGCCCTAAATAGCCTAAGAAAACAGCCCTTGGCTGTGTGATTGATGAGGTGTAAGCCTCAGCCACCTCAGTGGCGCCTCAGAAGATTAAACGTCAAAGACGTACGCCTCAGGGGTATGAGGCATAAGCACCAGTGAACGCATGCGAGGCGTAACCTCAGAGGCGTTTTTGAACCGCCTCGCCTCAAGGCGCACCTTGAGGCGTACGCCTCAACCGATTTTGAAAACCATGGTTACAGCAAGATAAAATCAATTTTAAATTCACAAAGGACGCATCCACCAGTAGGCATGTCAGATTACTAAACATATTAAGAAACTCAATTTATATTTTGTAAATTACGGTTTACGATACTTATAGTTAAACTCTAGGAGTAATAGAAGAGAGAAGTTATTGTCTTGTAAACAAAGAAACATGCCCTCAGAAACTATGCAATATTTCATACATAGTGGAAGTAAACTACAAAGAATGAAAAGAGGAATTGACAAAGAATAAAGAAATCTGGGCCTCACAGTAGGGGGAATTAAACCAGTAACATCTATTCTCTATTGAAATTGGCATAAAAAACATAAATATATATTTGCTATATACATACTTCTTGTTGATTTTATCAAACTCTGCCAAGAGAACAGCCATTCCTTTCTTGTCATTCCTCAATAGAGGCTTTTTCAGATCTTTCTCGACTTTTTCCAAAGCATCCATCATCATAGCCTCAGCACCAAGTTCATCAGTGAGACCTCGCCTGCCAAAATGTTAGAAAGGGACAAAGAAAAATAAGTGATTATATAAAGTTTACATCAAAGAATAATATGAAAACAATTTGGATCTCAAAACGTGATGCAGCGAATGTATTCATAACATTAAACATATATGGAGTACCAAACCAAACAGTTCAAGAGTCGTATTAGAGATGTAGCATATACTTTAAGAATGTGTGACAAAGAGAGAAAAGAAACACTGAAATCCATGTCAACCACATCTAAAATTAGAACAGTAATAAGAGTAGATGAATAAAAATACTTTATTCTTATTTCCTTCAATGTCAGCAGATATGTTCTGGCATCTGGGATATCTTGTGTCTTTGTCTGAATAGTATATTGGATGCGCTGAGATTCTGAGAATAAATCTGCCCTGTAAGAATATACACAGGAAAAACATAACCCACCAAAGACAATAAAACAATAAAGATGACAAAAGTTGAGGAAAAAAATAGGTAACTTCAATTTTTTCTTATGCATTGGGTAATAGCATAGGAGCAGTTGACTGATTATCCCAAGCAGTATATAGTACTACATGGTTTTGCATACAGATTAAGGGGTCTTTATGAATCACACTTGTTATTTTGCCAATGTAAACAAGCTTGAAGACTTACAACATGTGGTCGACAATAACACGGAAGTTATTTAGTGATTGAACCAAGTCCAACACAGTGAGAATAAATCAACAGCTATTTGTTTAGTTCTTTTTATTTTTCATGCTGTTTAGTGCGAGTGAAATGATCAAAAGATACTGTGGTCAAACTCATACAGATTTAGCATGACTCTTAATCAATGCTTAAAAAGGTGAGGCCTGAATTTGAGGCGGTGACAGGTCTTAAGGCTTAATGTCTGACAGGAAGGCCTTATGCCTCCCTGAGGTGAGGCGCCAACTTAAATGGCACCGCACTGTATTGTGGGAGGCGTAAGCTTTCCTCATTAGAGGACTTTTATACTTGCTGTGCCAAAAATTTTAATAGGCCCATTAAACCCGAAAATCATTTTAAACAATAATGACATCCCAGCCCAAATTTTCATTAATGTTTAACGTAGAATTTTTTACTTGCTGTCCTGCTAAAAAAAAAATCTAAAAAAAATCTGTATTTTTCATCTTTAAATATGGTATTAGACAATATGTTGCACATTTTATGCTATGTTTGTACATGCAATTATAAATTTTACTCTTAATTCCTATTATTGTTTTATGTTATGATTTCTTAGTTTTAATTATTAATGCTTTGTATTTTTAGGTATTTTAGAAATGCTTTTCTAATTGAATGTTTAAACATTGCTCTTGAATGAGTTTAGAATAATCTGTTCCATTCCTCCACAATGCATGGAGGTATAATAGTTCACATAAAAAGGGGAAGAGATAAGCAGATTCTCAAAATCACTGCACTGCAGTGACGGCAGATTTTTGGGTTTTAAAGATACAAGGATGATGGTCAAAGATTATGGAGCAAGATCAAACAGTGGGTTGCCCTTTGGCTGCACAGTGTAAAAGAATTATAAGTAGTTCCTTTTTTCAGATTTGATAAATATCTAGTTAGGACATTTGTTATGTAATTTTTTTTTTTTAAAAATCTGTACTTTTTTTGTGTATTATGATGTAGATTGATTCCACATTTCCTGTATTCATGAAGCTAATAATACAAGATTCTGTTTTAATTAAAAAAAAAAATCACTTCTAAAAAGAATATTGCTCTTACCAAACAAATTAAAATCTACATTATTTTCAAATAGAACCCTAAACCCGATTTTGGTCAAAAAAAATTTCAACCAAAATCACAAATAATTTACCAAACTAACACTTCAGAACAAAAATAAAATCATTCTGCTTAAAATCATTAAAATTGAGTTTAGGAGTCTATTTGAATCATTTTACAAAATATAAGGTCCAAAAATGATTTTTTTTAAAACAATAATCAGAAATAACACATGGTACAAAAAAGTATAAATCTTTTTATATATACTGATGTCAAAATGGAACAAAAGTAGTAATAATAAATAAATAAATAAAATACTCACTTCTCCCGCACTGTTTTCATGACCTTAGCATAATGAGCTACTGCAGCTGGATCCTCAGGATCAATCGTGATCTTCTCTGCCCGAAGCACATCCATGGCTGTATCAAATTTCTTCTTGACCTCCAGAAAAATGTTCTTCAACATCTCTATTGCCATTCAAACAAATGTACATTGTCAGTAATGGTAAGCAAGGGCAGAGAATTACAAGTAAAAGAAAACGCATACCATTATACTCATGTGTAATAACTACAATGCATATAATCGATTATTGCACCAACGAGATAAACTTTGATGCTTAATTTTTGTGAGAAGATTCCTTCCATCAACACAAATGTGCAACCAAAGTTCCCCCATGAGTACAAAGATAAAAGTGGCCAATATCACAACTTGATACGGCTATCATATGCTTAATTACAATCATGATTGGTCAAAACAAAGAAGAACAAGATTTTATCTCACCATCTCCCTTAAGAACAGTAGAGCGGCCAGCTTCTTTGGCAAAGAAGCGGACTGGAACTGCATGCTCCTGTTGTAGAATGGCTCGACTGGCAAACAACTGTGACCCCCCACCATAAAAAAAAATTAATACAGGAAGAGAATGCAAAGGCGTGGACGATCTAATTATAAAAGAGTGTACAAAATATTAAAAATGAAGATAAATGCAGTTCCCAAACACTCTTTTTTCAGAAAGGAGAATATGGGTCTATTCTCTTCTCACCCGTTTCGATCTCAAAGCAAAATAAATACCATGATTCAACTTATTTCGTAGCAACAATGCCCTCTACATTTTGGTGCCCATGTAAGTTCTATCACATTAAAGTCAATTACTTCGAAGATTTCAGTTCTCTACATGAAACAAAGTCGCTAAGGACAAGCCAAACAATAAATAGAAAAACAAAAAGCAAAACAAAATAAAAATACGACCCCAAAATCACCATTTCTTCCTACTGGGCCTTGCAATTTACAGATCTACACAAAATTCCTGTTAAAACAATCAATCAACACATTTAAAAACATTTTTTTTTATGAAAAAAGAGATATCATCTTGAAACCAATTATATCCTAATATCAAACAAAAACAGTAATTTTGGCTCCAATCGGCAGAAACCGACAAAAAAATTATAGAGGTTAAAAGGTAAAGGAGAAGAATTATGAATAGATGAAGCGATCGGGAATGGAGGGGAGTCGATAATTGGCTTACCTGCCTGGATTTGGATAAAGCGCGGAGTGAGAAGGCCATGATCGGAGCTCAGTTTGGGTCTTCTTCGGAAAAGATTGTGGTTTGAAGGGAATGATTAGGGTTTGGTTTTTTAGAGGAATGAAGCGACTGAGAAGAGTCTCAGAGGTAGCGCGTGAGAGATGATGCAAGGTTCGATATGTGACGACGTCGTATCACTTTTTAAATGAATAAATATCTTTTTAACTAAAAAAAAATAAAAGATGACACCATATTTTTGCTCATTAAAAAAAAAAATAGATACCATACTTTGCTTCTTATTTATAAAAATGCTGTGACTGATTTAATTTATACTTGGCAAATTTCACTTTTAATACTTAATGATACCTAATATTATCAAAAAATCCCAACATTAATAATATTTTTAATTTGATGTTAAACATTCATCTCATACCCAAAATACCCATCCTATTATATCAAAAAATCATAAAACCTTATCTTCCTCTCCCTTCCCTCTCTCTCTCTCTCATTCTCACGAAATCATCCATAAAACCTACATATTTGTATAATTTTCTTGTCAAAATTATTGTTAGCCATCTTCCTTGTCTCTGTGAAGTCGTTAATATCAAAGGCAACATCTATTTTGAGAGTTTTTGGAGGAGAAAAACCATAGGTAATAAGATTGTACATTTTATGTGTTGGGTATTATTTGTTTACATTTTTTTGGCTATTTTGAACAGATCTGAGCCTATATTGGTGTATTTTTTTGGGATTTTTAGAGAGATTCCGCGATGTGTGTTTTTCTGGGTTTTCTGCAACTTTTTTGCTCGATAACGGTTCGATATGAGCTCGATTGTATGTAGAAGAAGGTCTTGTATGAGCTCAATGTGAGCTCGATTATAGCTCGATAGGTTTAGGTTTTAGTGCTCGATTGTGCTCGATTGTGCTCGATGGAAACTCGATAAGGGTTCGATTGGACCCTACAATATTTGAGCTCGATAGGTTTAGGTTTTCTCGATATGTGCTCAATAGGAGCTCGATAGGGTTCGATAGAGGTTTTGGTTAGGTTTTATGTTCGATTTAAGAAATGGTAGCTCGATACTTACTCGATAAGAGCTCGATGCTAACTCGATAAAGCTCGATGATAGCTCGATAATGTTATTTTTTCATGATTTTCTGAAAAAATGACAGTTTTCCTGACAATGTTAATGTTTTTTTTCCAACACAAGCTCTATTGTCTACGTTTTTGTATCCTACAATGGTGTTTGGGAATTACAAGGGAATAAGTGGATTTTCAAGGACCCTCAATGCATGGTGATACTGATGGAGGATACTGTAACGTACTTGCAACTTCTTGACATATTGCACAAGGAACTTAAAGTTGATAAACAGATGTATGAGTTGAAATTGGAGGTTCCTTACACTTGCGGCGACCAACCGTTTACACCCGTTCATGTTGAAAGTGATCTTGGTGTCCATGCATTCTTAGGAGTAACATCTAAAGAAATGTTAGCCTTATGTGTCACTCCTGTTAAAAAGATTGTCATTGCAGACCCATATTCCACTCCCGAGCCTAAGGGAGCAGCCAGTACTTTAGGATTTCCTATTGGTGACCTGAGGGACAACCAGTATGAGTACAACCCCTATGTGAATGACGATCCAGTAGCTGAACACAATGAGGACTTAGGATACAATTAAGTGGATGATGATCTAGTAGTTGAACATTTGCAAGTAGAACAAGCACAAGAACAACCAATACGTCATATTGCACGGGCGAACCCACCAAGTCAAGGACATCGAACACCTAGCACCAGCTCTAGTCGTCCTGGTGGGACAGAATATAACTATATAGGGAACATTTCAATATGTTCAATAGAAGATCACAGAAAATGGAGTGCTCCCATGTTTACAAAAGAAGATATCATGGCTTGTAGTCGTTCTGAATCACCTTCATCCGGTGTAGCGTTGGGGGAATTACATCTTGGGAAGACATTTGAGAACAAGATGGAATTCAAAACCAAAGCGGCTCTCTTCGCAATGAAGAATAATTTTGAGTTTATGGTTAAGAAGTCTGGTACTGATGTGTTGTATATCACCTGCAAGGATCCTGATTGTGGTTGGAGAATAAGAGGGAAAAAAGTAGCGCGATCAGAAATGTTTGAGATCACTGTTTATAATAGTGTACATACTTGCTCACTAGAATTGTGACAAAAAGACCACCGTCAAGCAGCACCTTCTGTCATTGGGCACTGTTGACCACATTTTTGGCCAACGACGTGAGGACGTCAAAAACGATAAAAACCTTCAAGAGAAAATAAACAACACAGACGATTTTTATAGTGATTCAGCCCCAATGTGTTGGTAATAGCCTAATCCACTTAGAGTTATGATTATAGATCTGCACTCAAGATCAAATGAACCTGAGTCAACTGAGTTTCTTTAGTGCAGATTACAAGAATACAAGAATTCTCTCAAATACAAGTACTCTCTCTCTCTCTAGAAAATAAGAATTCGAATCAAAAGTTCCAAAAGTCCCCTTTATGATGCCATAAGCCTTGCATTTATAGGCTTAGGATCGTACAGATGATATCCCCCCATAAACGGGATATTTTGTTATTCTCATTATATTTAATTTACAATAATATTCAAAATATAACAGTACACTATATTCGTGGGATAAATGAGAGATTCTCGCGCAAGCCAAGACCGATTCTTGTTGAAGCTGTTTCTGGGATCCCGTGCGTAGCTTTGCTCTATCTAGTCGATCATATCTCATTCAAGCTGGTCGACCACACCTTCATTGGGCAGGCACGCACCTGACTGGGCAGACATGCACATGACTGGGCAGTCGTGCACCTGACTGGGCAGACATGCACTTGACTAGGCAGTCGTGCACCTTACTGGGCAGACATGCACTTGACTGGGCAGACATGCACTTGGCTGGTCGGACATGGTCATGACCGATCGGCCAAGGTCATGCCTGGTCGGCCAAGGTCATGCCTGGTCGGTCATGACACTTCTCTAGCCAGTCAAAATTTTTCATTGGTCTACCGGGTCACTCCTAAGCCAGGTCACCCAACCATTCCTTGCCATTTGTCATTTCTGTTGCCACGTCATCGTTTTCAAATTTTGGGGATAACATTTGCCCCCAAAGTTTATTATATGATGTCTCACATAATAAACTTTTTTCTCCACAGCTGACGGCACTATAAAAAAAATCAACTGTTCATCTTCCCGCCATGCAATAGACCACGACTCCATAGACCACGATCACTACAATTAACTGCTCATAATCGTGAGGAGAAAAAATATCCCAGGAATCCCAAAGGTCCAAAAGTAAGTGGTAGTTCCCACTTTTTTCCTTTAAATAGACCCCTATACTCCCACATTTCCACACACACACAAGAGAGCTAAAAAAAAAAAAAACCTTCTCATCTTCTTTTTCTTCTTTGGCCGAAACCCTCTCATCTTCTTTTTTTTGGCCAAACCTTCAAGGGTCTTCAAGGGGAAGCTTCTCATTTCTTCAAGCAAATCAAGGGCTCTTCAAAGTTGGGTAAGTCTTCTCTTCCATCTTCATTGGTGTTGTTTTTTTTTAAAAAAAAAACTCCATGAAAATGCATGAGATGGTCGAAACCCTCTTAGGGAATTTTTTATTGAGTTTGTCTATGAATCTTAGAGATATAATGTGTGTGGTGGCTGTTTTGATGTTGTTTAAGTTATGGGTAACCCAATTTTACCTTCAATTTCATAGGAATTTAAAGAAAAATGAGTCATTTTAACCTAAATCATGAACATGGGTTTTTGGATATTTGATGGCATATATGGTTTCAAGAACATTGGAAAACCTTTCAATTTCCCCATTTGATCTTGTGGTTGTGTGCTTTGTATGAGAAATAGTGTTTGTGTTAGGGATTTTGGGTTTTGTTTTCGACTTAGGGTTTATGGTGAGGTTCGGGTATGAGACATGGAATATGGCCGTTTAGCCATTGTTCTTTCTTTTGTAAAAAGTATGGTTCGATCAGACCATACAATAGCCCCTCGGTCCCAAGATGCATCCGACCGGATGCTGGTTATGGCACGGACTAGGTCCTTCGGAGCCCTCGGACACACACCTTAGACATCAGGTGTCCGATCGGACATCCACGCACACATGCCACGGGTGCTGGGCTCATCACCTCCTCGGACCAGGCGCACCGCTCGGACAAGGCACAGCTCCTCGGACTCCCAGGCACGCATCTCCTCGGACCAGCAGCTCCCAGGCGCGAATCATACCACTCCTTGGGTGTCTCGGCACCAACAGCTCCTCGGACCCCTTGTACACGCGTGCTAGCTCCTCGGCACTAGCCACACGCATCCGCTCGGACCAAAGTGTCCGATCAGACACCACGGCTCCTTGACCTCCCTTGGCTCCTCGGACCAAGCCTGGCACGCCCTAGGCACTTGGCACGCCACTTGGACCAAAATTTTTGCCTATGTCCAAAACTTTTAATTCATGCTCATCCTAGGACCTTAAGCACTTTTTAGGCACTTTAGGTACCTTTAGACACTAAAATTATTTTTTCTCCATGCATGCTAAATTTTCACTACTTAGATAAATTTTTTCTAAGTAGAAAAATAAATTTTGCTCTTGTTGATTTATATTTGTATGGTTACTCACCTCCCCATTTTTATTTTTTGTAGATGAATCGCTTTGACTATAGGGGAGGTGACAACCACATGAATTCTGATACATCCATCCCGCAGTCGATCGAGACCCCTCAAAGCAGCGACTCCTCGTCAAAGTCTCCTAGTAGTCGCACTCCTGAGGATCGCCTCTGCCGCTTTAAGAAGATCCTCCCCCGTTCAGCTTTATACTTTCTTCACGAAGATCAGTTCCTTCATCAAGCTGAACAGTCGACAATGAGGGTAAAGAAGTCCAATAGACTCCCGCAGGACCAGGATCCTCAAGTGGCCCACAGAGCGGTACAAAAAGTGGTGGAACGCAGTGAGGCCCATACTGTAGCTTCTTCGAGACCACCCCGCCAAATGCCAAAATCAAGTAAGACTCGGAGAAAAACCACCCAACAATTCGCTACCGAGGTCCAGCACCTGGCTGTCCAAAAACCAAGGAAGGAAGGAGAAGAAACACCTTCCTGGTTTACTGCCAAGCCTACGAAACTCAACCCCGGGATGTTTGACAAACATATCCAAGCCTTGGGCTTGAGAGGGGTGAATGTGATATGTCTGTGCCCTCACCAGAGAGCTAACAGGCCTGGCGGACCGTACTGTGCCTGGTCTAGGCACCATATATATGCAGGAGGGACTATCCCGTTACACCCTTTCTTCCGGTCAGTAGCGGATTACTTCAACGTCTCTCTTTTTCAGATCGCTCCTAACGGGATTCAGGCGTTGTCTGCCCTGTATATTCTCTACTACCTGCAAGGCTGGGATGAGCCTACTCCTCACGAGATACATTACTCGTTCGACTTCAGAACCAACCTAAGCCATAAGAACACAGGTATTTTCCACCTCTTTCACAGGCAAAAGGGGGTTAAATACCTTTGTGGCATCACTCACAAGTCGAACCCTGGGAAATACTATACAGAGTATTTTCTCACGTCAGACATCAAAACCAACAACCTGGCTTTTACACATGCGGGTCCATTCGAGCAACCCTCGCCCACAAAATAGATGTTCAAGCGAGTAGAGGAGTTGGCCAACATGCATATCGAGGAGAAGGACGTGAAAATTTTGGTTACTGTAGACAATCTTCAGATGGTGGGCCTGCTACCATGTAAGCAAAACATCACAGTGGAGAGTACTACTGAGGAAAATAATGCAACTGATCAGTCCAACGCCGGCACTGAGGTAGTGACTGAACAATTTTCTCCTGGACCATCTCCTCACTCCCGTAGACCAGGCGATCTCGTCATTAGGGAGCCTCAGCCAGAGGATCAGCGCAGACCTGCTATTCCCACCCAATCTGGAAAGGGAAAGGCCATCCAGCCTGAGAGGGACCTAAGCTCATCATCCGACGACGAGGACGACTTCCTCGATCAGATCCTCAACTCAGGTCTAGTAGTCATAGTGATATGTTTGATAACTTAGTTATATGGGATTAATAGAACTGTAGTAGTAATATACTTATCCACATATTGATTTTTATATATATATATATATTTTTTACAAACAAATCTTGTGCTTCCTCTTTTGCAGATCCAGAGATGTTCAGGCATTACAACGCCCCTCCTGCCCCGAAGAGGAAGTCTGGAGAAGGAAGTGGCTTCACTCCTCCAAGCAAGGTCCCGAGGACAGTACCACCCAGCCAAGGGAGACAACCCAAGGGGTTAGTTGCACTCCCGCAGCTGACCCCTTCCTCACTCTCTCCCTCGGCGAGCCTAACCCCCACTCGTCAGACCGGCCTGAGTGAGGTACTTCGCACTGCTGGTACCATTGGGAAGGGTGTGGTTGATCAGACTCTTCACGACGCTTCAACGATTCAAAGCTTTGAGTCCTTCCCTCGACTTAGTGTTGATGTCGTCTTACAGAGAGGGCTTGCTCAGTTGGCGAATGTAAGTACTCTACCACAAGACAGTTTGTTACTTATATTCATACTTTGTAGTAACCTCTTGTTTTTCATGCAGACGCTCATCACCATCAGTCATGCTCAGCACTGAGCAGTAGACTACAAGGAGTTGATCAAGGTCTTGAATGATCAACTAGTGGAGGCCCAAGCTAAGGTGGGTGCTCTTCAATCCAAGTTGGAGCGGTCAGAGAAGACTGTGGCTGAGCGAGATGAGTCTCTTAGGAGGTTGGCTGATGGGAACGACAAACTAACCCAAACCAACAAGTCGCTGACTGGTCGGCTAGACAAACTGACTTGTGAGAACGAGGGGTTGGCTCGCGAGAACGAGAGACTGATTCGCGATATTGAGGAGCTGAGGCAGGAGAAAGAAGCCGATCTTACCCGCTATGAGGAGATCTGCTTAAACTGTTTTTATCAGGTGTGGAAGCTAAACAAGCCTCTTAACCTCGACTTTCTCACCGAGGAGGTTAAGGCAGAGGAGCTTGCTAAATGTGAGGCCAGGGCTGCTGAGGAAGCAGCTAATCCTGCCGGCACCACATCTGCTTCCCCTATGCTATCATTCCGACCGGAAGGAGCAGTTGATGCCGAGGAAGGGGTTGATCAACCTGCCAGAGCTGACTAGTGACCCCTCATCTTACCAGAGAAGCCTCTGCTCGACCAGAGAAGTTGTCATCCTACCAACTCTCTAGCATACTTTGTTTTGTATTTTGTTATACACTCTTGCTCGTATGATCGAGTTGTTTGGCATTTGTACTTTACTTTTCTTTTTTGGCTAACTTGAAACATTCTAAGTCTTTTTAGACTTAAAACATTATAATTTTTTTGTGAATAGCAAAGTCACTCTGATGTATGCCTTATATTTTCGCATGAGTACTTAGTTTTCTAACTTAGAAATTCTAGACATTTCATAAGTCCATACTAAGTATACTTTCTCACACTCTTATTGCTTTAACATTTTATGAGCATAATGTTTATTGTCACACGAATATCTGCTTCTAACTTAAAATTTTAAAAAATTCCAAGTTACTTAAGCTTTGTCAAACAAGTTAGCTTAATGGCCTTTTTGGACTTCAAAAATTTACAAGTCAGCCTAAAAACAGATATCTTAACTCGTGCTCTTATTGCCTGTGTTAAATTATATACCGATATACCCTATGTGCCCCCCAAGTGATTGAGGGTTGAGAGATCCTTAGTCACTTGCTACTTGACTGAATCTGTTCGAGCAGTTTATCACTCGTGAAACACATAGAATATATGGAAAATATTCGAGCAGTTGAGCACTGCTTGAATGTATCGACCAGTTGAACACTGTCCGATTTTACCGACCAGTTGAACATTGTTCGGATAATTAACACACATGCACATTTGTAGCAAGAATCGACCACGCTGCGCGTAGTCTCTTTTATTACTCGTAAATTCAAAAGGACAAAACGTGTCTAATGACGAGTCTTAAACAACAAAAATTGTTCAACAATAGATGGCTGGTCAGCAAATAACCAGCTTATAAACCAAATTTAAATTACAAGTTAAACAACTTGAAATTAAACTACCACTCTGAAAGCGGTATTTAAACATAATATATTCATAGACGCTCGCTGCTCCAGTGGCTCCTGATCCTAGCACTCCCGCTCAGCATGCTTCTCCCTTGCTTCGCTGCTTTCCTCAGCTAAGTGTGGACCTCCACATATAGTGTCTAAGGTAAAGTCCACAGGTCCAGGCTGCAAGGGTGGAGATCTTTGTCGTTTGAAACCAGGATTGCTGCTGCCTCCTTCTCCTTGGGGTGTCTCTGCGTGGTACTTCCTCAACTTGCCCGACTGGAGAAGAAATTCTATCTCATCTTTGAGGTGATTGCATTCGTTTGTGTCATGGCCATAATCTCCATGGAACTGACAAAATTTGTTCATGTCCCTCTTAGATGTCTCTTTCCTCATCGGTGGGGGCTTCTTATAGGGAACTTCTTGGTGACTAGCGAGATAGATTTATGCCTGGCTTGCTGAAAGAGTTGTGTAGTTTGTGAATCGGGGCTCATACTTGGTTGGATTATTGTTCGGATTCGACTTAGCTTTCTTTTCATCATGGCGGTCAGACCCGTTACTCCCACGTTTCTTTCCGCCATTTTGACCATTTTCTCCGTTCTTGGGGAGATCAGTCAATCCACCCGGATTGTTCAGGGCCTTCTCTCCCTTCTCAATTGCATCATCCAATTTCATGTATTTATCCGCCGGTCAAGAAACTGTTGTAACATTGAAATTGGGTTGCGATGAATGCTGTCCCACAAAGGACTCCGATAGATTATGCCAGAAGAAATTGCCACCATCTTCCCCTCATCTCCCATTGCAGTAGCTCGGTTAGCTTCTCTCATAAACCTTTGTATGTAGTTCTTGAGAGACTCATCGTTTCCTTGCTTAATGTCGGCCAAGTGATTGGCATAAACTGGAGGGGTCCGAGCAGCACTAAACTGCCTGCAAAACTCCTTTCTGAAACTTTCCCAAGTAGTGATGGAGTTTGGCTTAAACTTCCAATACCACTTCTGGGCAGTGTCGGACAATGTAGTAGGGAACACTCTACAATGGTAGTCATCACTTACTCAGAGCAACTCCATTTGGTCTTCAAACTTCCCAACATGCCTTATCGGGTCCGCTTTTTTTGTATAAACTGGCAGTACCGGTGCTTTATACTTTTTTGGTGGCTGGGCTACTCTAATTCGAGCACAGAACGGGCTGCCACTCCTGTGGTCTACTAGATCAATCGCAGAGGGTCGTTTTGATAGACTGTGGACTGCTGCTGTCAGAGCATCAAGCTGGGCTTGGATGCCTGGGGCCACTGTTTGAGACTCATTCTCGGGACCGCCTGGTCGGGCGCTCCTATCCGGCAGACCATCATTAAGTATTTCTACTTGACTGGTAGGTCGGATTGGATTTCGCCCTTTGACCGGGACGGTCCTTCTCCTATCAGCAATGTCATCTCTTAAATCCTTCTGGGAGGTATGCTTTCCTAATCGATCGAACACCGTACTCTGAGTTTTCTCGGAAGGTTTGCTAGGCGGAACATGCTCCTTGCCACTGCGCTGGTTGGAATGCAGTGGTGGCCTCCCTGTCTGAGCTGGGCGATCTCTTCCTCCTCGATGGTTGTTATCATTCTTCTCCTTTGACTGGTCAGTGTGATGACTATCAGCTTCATCACGATCATGCCCATCTTTGAAGTGGGAAGTTTCTTTACCTCGAGGAGCTTTATTGTGCTCCTGCTCAGGTGGAGTTTTCTTGCTACCTGATTTATGACTTCCAGACCTTGAAGTCTCTGATCGGTGGCTCCTTGAGGGGGTTCTGGAGTTCCCCCTTTGGGTTGAGGCAGTGCCCGACCGGACCCCATCTTCTTCCCGACCAGGTGGGTTACTACCACTCCTGTTTGGCCCTTGAGAATTGGGTCTATCAGTGTTCTTACGACCAACTTCTGTGGTCCTTGCTCCTGGGGTGGCTGCCACTCCTGGTGCAGCTTAGGCATTGGCCTGGGTCAGCTACGTAGCTGCCTCCAGAGCGAGTGCAGCCTCGCGATGTCACCTATCGGCCTCCTCCTGCTGTCACCGGATCTCCTCACTCCTGGCGTCCATTTCCCGTCTTTGCTGCTCAAATGCGGCATTCGTCCTAGCCATTTCTTCAGTGAACGCCTCCTGTCTGGCATTGAATTGTGCCATCTCCTCTTGGAAGGCGCTCATGGCTTCCTGGAGCTCTTCAACTTCTGGAGTTACGTCCTCGAGCACGAATCTAGGCTCAATTTCACGGTCTTGAAGGCTAGGACCTTCTGATCTGGCAGGCTCTTTAGAGGAGCCTGTCTTCTTGGAGGCCGCATTGGTGTTCTTAGGCGCCATAATACTTCAGGGATCGCCTGTCTTTCTCTTCAGGCTCTCAATGAAAGCACCAAAATGTTGACCGTGTTTTTGGCTAACGACGTGAGGAAGTCAAAAACGATAAAAACCTTCAAGAGAAAATAAACGACACAGACGATTTTTATAGTGGTTCATCCTCAATGTGTTGGTAATAGCCTAATCCACTTAGAGTTATGATTATAGATATGCACTCAAGATCATATGAACCTGAGTCAACTGAGTTTCTTTAGTGCAGATTACAAGAATACAAGAATTCTCTCAAATACAAGTGCTCTCTCTCTCTAGAAAATAAGAATTCGAATAAAAGTTCCAAAAGTCCCCTTTATGATGCCATAAGCCTTGTATTTATAGGCTTAGGATCGTATAGATGATATCCCCCCATAATCGAGATATTTTTTTATTCTCATTATATTTAATTTACAATAATATTCAAAATATAATAGTACACTATATTCGTGGGATAAATGAGAGATTCCCACGCAAGCCAAGACCGATTCTTGTTGAAGCTGTTTCTGGGATCCCGTGCATAGCTTTACTCTATCTAGTCGATCATATCTCATTCAAGCTGGTTGACCACAGCTTCACTGGGCAGACACGCACCTGACTAGGCAGACATGCACTTGACTGGGCAGTCGTGCACCTGACTGGGCAGACATGCACTTGACTGGGCAGTCATGCACCTAACTGGGCAGTCATGCACTTGACTGGGCAGTCATGCACTTGACTGGGCAGACATGCACTTGGCTGGGTAGACATGCACTTGGCTGGTCGGACATGGTCATGACCGATCGGCCAAGGTCATGCCTGGTTGGCCAAGGTCATGCCTGGGCAGACAAACATGTGACTGGTTGGACAAGGTCATGCCTGGTCGGTCATGACACTTCTCTGGCCAGTCAAAATTCTTCATTGGTCTACCGGGTCACTCCTAAGCCAGGTCACCCAACCATTCCTTGCCATTTGTCATTTCTGTTGCCACGTCATCATTTTCAAATTTTGGGGATAACAGGCACCTTATCAAGAACAAATATGCTACTGATGGCACTAGTTATCCACCAAAAAACCTAAAGGAGGATATGAAGAATAATTTTGGGATCGATATGAGTTATATGAAGGCTTGGAGATACAGAGAGAAGGCACTTGGTTATGTCAGGGGGACACCTGAAGAATCGTACTCCAAGTTACCTTCTTACCTGTACATGCTGCAACAAAAGAATCTAGGTACAATAACTAATTTTGTCACAGATGATGGTCACTTTCTTTACTGTTTCTTCTCACTCGGAGTTTTTATAAGGGGATTTACATCATGTCGTCCTGTTATATGTGTGGACGACACTTTCTTGAAGTCAAGGTACGGTGGCCACATGTTGTGTGTTGTCGCATTAGATGCGAATAACCACATTTATCCAATTGCATTCGCGATTGTTGACAGTGAGAATCATGCTTCTTGGAAGTATTTCATGATGAAATTGAAGGAAGCCATTGGAGTTGTTGATAATCTGTCTTTTGTATCAGACAGGCATGCTAGCATTATTCATGCTCTTGAGTTGGTCTTCCCTGATGCCTACCACGGTGCATGCTACCATCACATAAGTATGAATGTAATCGCTAAGTTCAAGACCGATCATTGTCACAAGGAGATGTGGAATGCGGCATATGCATTTCGGAAGTCAAAATTTCATAGGTTCTTCAACAATATAAAGCAAATGGATCCTGCCATAGCTCAATATCTCGAGGGTATTGGCTTCAATAAGTGGACTTGTGCTTACTTTCCTGGGAATCGATACAATGTAATGACAAGCAACTACGCTAAAAGTTTCAACAACAAAACCAGAGATGCAAGAACCTTCCCAGTCACTACTTTTGTGGAATTCATTCGTTTCACAATTCAGTCATGGTTTGCCGCGCGTCGTGAGGAGGTAGAGAAGTGCACATCCAAATTAGCAACAATATATGAGAAAGATGTCTCAGGCATTGCGGATGATGCAAGGTACTTGAAAGTCCATCCTCTTGGACAATTTGAATTTCATGTGGTAGACCCAGAAGGTGATGGTGAGGTGAATTTGATGACCAAATCATGCTCTTGTGATCAGTTTCAAATAATGGGTTACCCTTGTGTTCATGGTGTGGCTGCGGCCATCTTGCGCAGTGTCAACATTTACTCACTGTGTTCACCATATTACACTACTGAGATGTGGAGGGAGTCTTACAAAGAAACAATTTACCCAACTGGCAACGAGGATGATTGGGAAGTTCTCGAGAACATAGAGAAAATGCAAGTTGGTGTTCCCGTTGAAAAACAACCAGTTGGTCGACCGAAGAAGAATAAGGTGGGAAGAAGGAAGACAAACCGCACTCCATCGAATGGCGAAATCATTTGCAAAGAGCGCAAGTGTAGCATGTGTGGTGGTCTTGGCCACAACAGGGATACATGCAAAGCTAGGCTTTAAACTCTTTTTTCCCATTTGAACTTGTTGTATTAATAAACTCTTTTTATTTGATTTTTCTTAAAAGTTATGTTAATGGTTCGATATGAAAATGATATTGCTCAATAACAATTCGACAACAGTTCGATATAGCTTGATATTAGCTCGATAACAGCCCATGAAAGTTATAAAAAAATGATAACAGTTCGAAACTGTACATGTAAAGACCCTGTATACAAGATTATCATGAAGGTAACAAAATTTGATAATTCGATAACAGTTCGATATAGCTTGATATTAGCTCGATAACATCCCCTGAAAGTTATAAAAAAATGATAACAGTTTGAAACTGTACATGTAAAGACCCCGTATACAAGATTATCACGAAGGTAACAAATTTTGATAATTCGATAACAGTTCGATATAGCTTGATATTAGCTCGATAACAGCCCATGAAAGTTAAAAAAAAATATGAACAAGAAACTGTACATGTAAAGACCCTGTATATATACAATCATCAAGGTAACAAATTTTGATACCATAAGTCTGTGGTCCACTTGTTCCTGAACACCTCCATATTTTCATCGCAGATAGTTTCCAATGGAAGACCGACCATTAGATGCTCAATATGCTTGACAGCATACACACCACAATCCCCACTGTAAAAAAAAAGTAAACATTAAGTGCACATTACTATAATTTTAGTTAGAAACAAAATTAGTATGAAGATAATGTTTGTTACCTTCTCTTTGACTGAGTGAGCTCGCGTTTCTGTTTGCGACGCCATGTGAACTAATGCGGCCTCTTTCCTGCTGATGGAATCTTCAACATCAAGCTATCAATAAATAGTTTACTCTGCATTAACAGAGAAGGAAGCAAAAGGCACCATGGACTCATAATTTCCTCAAGCTTTGCGTCACTAATCACCGAGTTGTCCGAATCGTAAATAGTCAGAGTCCAACTAGAAATGGAAGCCTCAATGGCAAACCAATGTTGTTGTCCATAATTCTGGCACCAATATACATCCTCAACTCCTCCCCAAGATGTCAAAAACTGCTGCTCGATGCCGGTCAACATGGACATAACGTCAGAATCCCAAGTATACTTTGTTTTGTCGGCTGTTTTCTTGTACTGATCATATCGGGCAGGTATCACTTGTGAGAAATAACTGTTCATCACAACTGCATTCTGTCGATATATATTGGGAAAATACTTGTGACGCATGCGAAGCATGTGTTCTGCCGCATCAATATGCTACAAAGAGAGTACGATAAAAAAATTAGCAAAGACCATCATAAATTGCTGCTGTCGAGCTCCATCGAGCTCACATCGAACTACTATCGAGCTCACATCGAGCTAATCTCAAATAGTAAACAACAACCCTATTTTAACTCCACTATCAAATTACTATCGAGCTCCATTGAGCTCACATCGAGTTAATCTCAAACAGTAAACAACAACCCTATTTTAACTCCCCTATCGAACTACTATTGAGCTCCATCGAGCTCACATCGAGCCAATCTGAAACAGTAAAGAACAATCCTATTTTAACTCCCCTACCAAACTACTATCGAGCTCCATCGAGCTCACATCGAGCCAATCTGAAACAGTAAAGAACAATCCTATTTTAACATCCCTATCAAACTCCTATCAAGCTCCATCGAGCTCACATCGATTCTATAAACTCCCATCAAACTCCTATCGAGCTCGTATCGAGCTATCATCGAGCTCATATCGAGTCAGTAAAAACAAAACATGTAAAATTGAAAACAGTCCATAATTTCTACCACTATCGAGTCATTAGGTATAAATGGCTTACCCCATCATTGAGCCACGATTGGGGTGTCTACCACGTCAGAAACCACGCTGGACTGTGATTCCATTCTTTACATCCCTCGGGGTCTTGTTGGGCATGTCTCTAAGTAGCCACTTGCACATTGTCCTATACTGTTTGGGATCTGGCTTCTTGAGAGGGTCCAGCACCTGTGTAGCCTCCTCTGCTGGTGCAGCTGCATCAGTGTGAGGTCTTTTCCTCGTGGGATCGGTGTAGTCCTCAAACCAATCTGGCTTGCGTCTTTGGCATCTAGCCCTCTGAAACTGAACCCTAGCAACATCCTCAGGGTTGAAAATAACGACTCCCGGAGTCCCAGCATCAGGTCTCACAATGATGGTAGGAGGCGTGGTTGGATCATCAACATAGTCTAGAGGAATATCCAATGACTCTGAGTCTGAATCTTCATTGGAGCCCCTCAGTTTCTCCTTAATAAATGTCAGGATCTGACTGGCTACGTCCAAGATCACTGACTGGTTCTTCAGGAGGGTCTCATGTCGACCCTCGACTCTGTCCAACCGCTCAATCAAGTCGGCGAGCTCAGGGGCTGAGGCTGGTGTTGGGGCTGATGCTGAGGCTGGGGTTGATGTTGGGGCGAAGGCTGAGGCTGGGGCAATAGGAGGGGTGGGACCTGCAACCTCCTCCCCTGGGGCAGCATCATCAAATATATTGGCTGCCTCGGCTGCCTGAGAAACTATCTTCGCGATTTTCTCAAAAGTCGCATCCTCCTCCTCATCAGTCTCCGAGGGATCCTGGCCAAGCCCAGGATAAAGGGGAAGATCTCCCTCAGTCAAAGACAAATAATAGTCTTTTTCTGCTGGTCGAGGCTTCAACATCGGAAGGACAATCAACTGCAAACAACATAAAATATTTGGTTAACTCAAATAATGATAAAAGATAAGCATATAGATAAAAAAAAAAAAAAAACTTACATTCTTCTTCAATAATATCGGTGCGATGACGGACTTGGTGAAATTCTTGTTCCTCCGATGCGACCAACCAAGCATCCTCAGGAACATGTTTCTCGAGCTCACAACAAGCTCCATCACAAGCTACTAGATAGCCTCATATGCCCAGTACTGTAAGGCCGAGGCATAACCATACATATTGTACTTGGACTCTTGCTGCACCTTGGCATCCTTCTTGGTATCATAGTTGGCCTTTTGCTTCACCATGTCCTTCTTACAAGACTGCAATAGCCTCCTATAAGAGTACTTCCCCCATGGATAGCTGAAGAAGTACTCTACATTCTCAACAATTTTTAGAATATCTCGTCAAATGTGCAACTTGCCCTCAATGGCATTCAGAACCCCCTCAACAAACAAACATAGACCAGGCTTGTACACATCTTCCACAACTGTACAAGTCTTGAAAGCATGGTCCACCTATGAGAGCTTTACTTTCTCAGCATCGTTGAAATACTTCTTTATCAACCGGTCGCTGAGATTACGCCCTTCCAACTCTTCTGGTGACGGGAAGGTACTGAAATTCAACCCCGTCACCAGGGCAAACTCTCCTATGCCGAATCTACAAGACTTCGGCCCCAAGAAAAAATGCACCTCATCTTCATTGTTGCTGGCGATTTTCCTCAGCAACAGTTGATGCACCAAGACTCTGGAGAAATTAAACTCCGAAGCCAAAAATAACTGTTTGAAAGGGGATTCCTTAGCCCTTTCAAGCAGCCCGAGCTCCAAAAACCTGGTCTTAATGTGATTTAAAGTACTACTACCCCGATATGTCACTCGACCAGGAAAGTGATCACTGAACGGAACAAGCAACTTAGGCATCTGCAACAACACATGAAATTTTTTTGGTAAGAAACAGAATGTTAAACATAATCAGGAAAAAAGTCAAAAAAATTTAATCAAAAAACTGAAATAAGTTGTCATCGAGCTGAAACATACACTATCGAGCCAGTGTCGAGCCTATCGAGCTAAGCAAAATATGTCTACATAAATAATCATCGAGCCTATTATCGAACCATTATCGAACCTATCGAGCCCTGTTTATTAATGCCACAGATCCATCGAGCCTACTGTCAAACCCTTATTGAACCTATCGAGCCCTTTTAACCTAATACCACAGATCCATCGAGCTCTTATCGATCCACCATCAAACCATTCAAACTACCCTATCGAGCCCACTATCGAACCATAATCGAGCCTATCGAGCTAGTTTCATATATTGCCCATGGATAACATCGAGCTTCTATCGAACCTTATCGAGCCCTTTTAACCTAATACCACATATCCATCGAGCTCTTATCGATCCACCATCGAACCATTCAAACTACCCTATCGAGCCTACTATCGAACCATTATCGAACCATAATCGAGCCTATCAAGCTAGTTTCATATATTACCATGGATAACATCGAGCTTCTATCGAACCTATTGAGCTACTGGTTCAAACCCAGAAAAAACCACAGAAAAACCCAGACCAAAGAACTACCATACCCATTCCACACCACCAGATTCAAAGGAATCAAAACAACAAAAATAATCACGAGGGTTCAAGAATATACCTTAATGAGAAATGGGTTCGATTGATGGGTTCGACGATGTGGGTTTCGAGCTTCTTTGTCGCCGTTGGCTCGACGGGTTCGACAGGCCGATGCCGGAGAAGATAAAGAGAGAGCCTGAGATCGACGGTTTCCTTTATTTTTTGGGGATTTTGGGTTTCCTTCGGATTGGGTTTGGGTTTCGGGATTGAGAGACTGAGAGAATGAGAGAGTTTGTGTGGGAAAAAATTTGAGTGGAAAAAAAATGAGAGGGGTATTTTTGGTACTTGGTGAAAGTTTAGCACCAATTTGAAAAATTTATTAGTGCTGGTATTATTTAGTAATTATACCCACTATTATGCATAAATAGTGAAATTCCTCTTACACTTTTACCAATTAAAAAATAATAATAATAATATAACCTTTTATTTCTTGTTTCACATTTAATTTTTGGAAAATTTACATATATCACTAAAAGTTAAGAAAATTTTACATTTTTACTGTTATACGGAATTTTTTTCTTTTATACTACTCATGCATGTGTATATATGTATTCCAAAGTAACCATTTGTGACCATTCGATTCATGCACACACATGCACACGTGACCACCAAAAGATAGTCTTCCTCACCCACGGCAAGCCTCCATGACCAACCCGAGCCATGCTTGGACCCAAGGTCCCTCACCTTTGCAGCCACGACTTCACCCTCATCACCACCATGACCCTCACTTCGGCCATCACCAGCTCCACCACCACCGGCCTCCACCATTAACGCCGACAACAATGGTGTTGTATTTTTCATGACAGCCACCTATACCAAGCACTAACCATCACCAAATCATCCCAAAACTCAAGATCTATCATATTAAATCATCCCCAGTACCTTAATGAGTGTTTCTAGACCCAAAGTTCTGATTTAAACCATGTAAAACAACTCATAAACTAATCCCAACTTTTAAGAAATGAAATCGAAAACGGTACCGTAAAAACTTCGAAAGAAAAACTACGGGCTTGTACCTCTTTTTGTGGCTGGTTCTTGGTGGTTTCTTTTTCCCTCTCCTATAGTCCTCAACACTTGAACACTTACAAACCATTCAACATAAGTTTCATGTACGAAAATAAGAGAAAAACGAAGCCAAAGATGGCACTTACACTAGTTCGGATTTCCGACCAAAGTTTTTTAAACTTGGGGGGAAATTCTCTCCTTTTTCTTTGCTTCCTTCTATAATTGATAAAGAGGTTCTAAGGACATTTCTAAGATCTGTAACTCAAATAAAAATCAAAGAAATAACTCACTTTGCCTTCTTCTTCTTGGACCCGAAGTGATCGTACACCACAAGAGCACAACGGGTTCTCCTTCGCTTATCTCTCAAACTCTCTTTGTTCTCTCTAGTGATTCAAATGTTGTCTGAAGCAACTAAGGGAAAATGGATCTAATTCCCTCCCTTGTAACCTCCAAAACTGCCAAGACCATTTAAAAAATAATGGTTTCCCTCCACTCCACGTGCTGGCCGAGACCCTCCAATCAATCACTAAACCATATTTTTAGAGATTATTTTCCCTTAATAACTTTGGCTATAAACCCTTCCAAAACACACTTGCATTATTCCAAAATACGGTGGGGTTAAAACACACTTCTAGTTGTTCAATTGTTATTTTTTAGTTATTTTTTAATGTGGTGGGTTGATGTCTCGTTGTTGTCTAATTGTTGTTTTTTAGTTGTCTTTTTAATTTGTTAGTATGTAGTGTGTTGATGTCTAGTTGTTGTCAAATTGTTATTTTCTAGTTGTTTTTTATGAAATTGTATTGCAATGTGTTGCTTTTTTAAAATGTAATGGTTTGTACTGTGTTGTTGTGAGGTTGTTGTTTTTGTGTTGTTTAGATTTTATGTATAGTTTTTTTCATGTTAGTTTTTAGTTGTTTAAGTTTATTTATAGTTGTTCTGTTGTTGTGTTGATGTCTATTTGTTGTTTAGTTGTTTGCAGATATATTTTGATTTAAAAAAAAAATATAAGTTAGTATGCAGTGGGGTTAATGTTTAGTTGTTGTCTTATTGTTATTTTTTAGTTGTTTCATTAATATCGTATTTTTGTAAATATAAAACTTTAAAAACGTATTTTTGAAAACTTAAGTTAGTATTTATGAAGAAAAAAAATCAGGGATCGTAAAAAAGTAAAAAAAATATATAAAAAAAGTATATTTTTGAAAAAATATCTTTAATATTTTATGACTTATTCTCATGTCCAAGTGTGTACCTAGTCTGTGTATGTGATCACAATATCCCATATTTCTATGACAAACATCATGTCCATTTTGCTTCATTTTCTTTCCACCTTCTCCATTAACCTAGATAAAACTTATGAACTTAGGGTATTAAGAAGTGGTATCGTCCTTGTAGCTAAAAAATAGGGTTGAGTAGTTGTCTACACTTGAGTTTCTTTAAAAACTGTAATGGCGATCACTCGATCATCATTATCTCCTTTTCCTTTGCCGAAATCTATTTCTGAAAAGAAAAAAAGAAAAGCTATGTTTGATTCTACTCGAAGTGTTACCAAAATTTTAACCCTAACCCTTGTCATTAACCTTTGTTACACGCTTATAACCAAGGGACTTGATTAACAAGTCTGATACTATTTAAAGTACACAGTATAATAGTCATAGATTAGGAGGACATTACAATTAGAGTCCACATTGGAGCTCAGAATCAGGGGTTGATTCCTGATGAATGTATACTCACTACTACAAAACTGGGCTTTCCCAACACCCAACCACGATAGTCAACTTTGTTGACTGTCGTAATTGCTTAGCGGGACTCTACACCGACAGTTAAAAACTGTAGGCATAGAGACCAACGTCGACAGCTAATAATTGTCACCGTTGCTTTTGACTGTCGCTATTGACCCCAACGCCGACAGTTAATTCGAGACCAATGCTGACACTTAAAATGTGTCACTATTGACCCTAATGCCGACAGTTAATTCGAGACCAATGCCGACAGTTAAAATGTGCCGCTATTGACCCCAACGCCGGCAGTTAATTCGAGACCAATGCCGACAGTTAAAATGTGCCGCTATTGACCCCAATGCCGATAGTTAATTCGAGACCAATGCCGATAGTTAAAAGGTGTCGCTATTGACTCCAACGCTGACAGTTAATTCAAGACCACTGCCGACAGTTAAGCATTGTCGCTATTGACCCCAACGCCGACAGTTAATAAAAGTCCAATGCCGACAGTCATAAAATGTCGCCAAAATTCAAATAAAATATTATAATTAATGAATAGTATAATTTTAAAAATAAACTAAATTATGTAAATATATATTTATAAAAATTATGTATTTATTAAAAACTTTTAAAACTAGATTTTTTTTTTCTAAATTTTTCATATTATTAACTTTTATATTTATAATAATTTTTATATCAAAATTTAAATTTATTATTCTTTAACATATTTATAAAATTAACTATATTATTCTTTAACATATTTAAAAAAAAATGTATTAGTTAAAAAAGAGTTGTTTTATTAATTGGAAAAATATTGTAAAAAATTAATGAATAGTATAATTTTAAAAATAAACTAAATTATATAAATATATATTTATAAAAATTATGTATTTATTAAAAATTTTTAAAACTAGATTTTTTTGTTTCTAAATTTTTCATATTATTAACTTTTGTATTTATAATAATATTTATATCAAAATTTAAATTTATTATTCTTTTAACATATTTATAAAATTAACTATATTATTAACTAATATTATTCTTTAACATGTTTTTAAAATTTGTGTTAGTTAAAAAATAGTTGTTAAAATCTATCGCCAGTGATCCCAACGCCAACAATTTGTTTGAGATCAATGCCAACAGTTAAAAATTGTCGTCGTTGACCACAATGCCGACAGTTAATTTAAGAGCAATACTGACAGATATTTTTTTAGCTAGGATAATTTGACCAAAATGTCATTTAATTATAATTTAAATAATTTTTTTTTAATTCTAATACACATTAAGATATTACAAAAATAAGTGTTTTTATCTTTTTAAAACTAAAAATAGTTAACATAAAATATGTATATTATAATATTATTAGAAGCATTATTTTTTTGACAAATTATTAGAAGCATTATTGATACGTACAAATAAAAAAGACACGGACATTTTTTTTTTTATAAAGTGTCATACAATGAAAGCTTTAGGCGGCAAATGAAAGAACTGGGCGGCAGATGAAATTACCAAAAAGAAAAAAAATGCTAAAACAATTAGAAATGGAAAAGGGTTTTCTGAACCCCTAATCCCTAACCCCTAACGTGCTTCCTCTCTTTCTCTCACACTCAGCCTCTCTGCTCTTCCTTTCTCACACTCAGAACTCAAATGCCTCATCTTCAATCTGCAACCCAAACTTCCGCCACTTACTTTCCATGCCACCGTCGTTGCACGTCTCTTCCCAATAGACTTCTCACCCTTTAGCCTCTGCACTCCCACTCTCTTTTCTCCACCGTGGGGCTTTGGGGATTCATTTTTTTCTCACCCATTTCAGCTCAAAACTTTTTTTTTTCTTTTTTGCTATTCTATTCCCCAAATGTACAACTCATCTCTTTGCCTCTTTCCCGAACGTGACACCCTAATCTCTCATGCCATTTCAGGTACATAAATACACATATGTGTAATTTTTAAACTGCTTTTATTTTATTTTATTTAGGGTTTATACTTTTTTGGACTCTGTGTTTTTTCTTATTATTTGTTTGGACCATGTATTTTGATAAATTACTTTCTGGACCTTATTGTTATCCATGTTAGAGGAGAGATATGGCATGCTAGAGGAGAGTGCCATGTTAGAGGAGAGATATGGCATGCTAGAGGAGAGTGCCATGTTAGAGGAGAGGAGTGCATGTCCTACCACCATGCACTTGTCCGACCAACAAAAGCATGTCCTACCAGCAAGTGTATGTCCTACCAGCACTTGCATATGTCCAGCATGCATGTGTCCGACCAGCACTTGCATGGGTGGTCAGTAGGAGATATGGGTCGACCAGATAGAGGAGGACTAAGTCAAGATTCCCAGAAACGGCTTCAACAAGAACCGGTCTTGACACGCGCGGGAATCTCTCATTCTTCCCACAAATTGGGGGTTTTGTTACATTTTGAATGTTTTTTGTAATTTAAATGTAATAAATATAATATGAGTAATAAAATATCTCGATCCTAAGGGGATATCAGTTTCTGGTCCCAAGCCTATAAATAGAGGGTTAATGGGCTCAGAAAAAGGACTTTTGGCAATTTGAAAATTGGTCTGAGTTTTTAGAGAGAGAAAGTGCGTTTTCCTTGAGAGAAACCCTTTTTGTATTCCTGAAAATTTACACTGAAGAAACTCAGTTGACACCGGTTCATCTGATCTTGAGTGTAGATAAAGTAATAAAATCTCTAAGTGGATTAGGCTATTACCGACTGAACGGGGCTGAACCACTATAAAATCTTGTGTGTTATTTACTTTTCTTGATTAAACTGTCTGTGTTGTTTAAATTCTCTTGAAGGTTTGTCGTATTTGACGTTCTCACGTCGTTGGCTAAAAACACAGTCAATATTTTGGTGCTTTCATTGAGAGCCTAAAGAGAAATACAGACGGTTCCTGAAGTGTAATGGCACCTAAGAGCACCAATGCAGCCTCCAAGAAGACAAGCTCCTCTAAAGAGCCTGCTAGATCAGAAGGTCCTAGCCCACAAGACCATGAGAATGAGCCTAGAGTCATGCTCGAGGACGTGACTCCAGGAGTTGAAGAGCTCCAAGAGGCCATGGGGGCCTTCCAGGAGGAGATGGCACAATTCCACGCCAGGCAGGAGGCGTTTGCTGAAGAGATGGCCAGGCAGAGAGTTGCGTTAGAGCAGCAAAGACGCGATATGGAAGCTAGAAGCGAGGAGCTCAGACAACAACAGGAGGAGGTCAACCGGAGACATCGTGAAGCAGCACTTGCTTTAGAGGCAGCTACCCAGTTGGCCCAAGCCAATACCCAAGCTGCAGCACGAGGAGGACCACAGAAGCTGGTCGTAAGAAAAATGATAGATCAAGGAGGGGTGGTAATAACCCACCTGGTGAGGAAGATGGAGTTCGATCGCACACTGCCTCAACACAAAGGGAGCACTCTAGGACCCCCTCCAGGAGCCACCGATCAGAAACTTCAAGATCTGGAAGTCACTGATCGGGTAGTAAGAAGACTCCACCTGGGCAGGAGCAAAATAAAGCTCCTAGAGAGAAGAAGACTTCACAATTCATAGATGGGCATGGTCGGGATGAGGCTGATAGTCATCCCACCGACAAGTAAAAGGAAAAGGAGGGCCACAACCCACAAGGAGGAGAAAACTACCCAGAGCGCGCCAAGAAGCCTCCACTGCACCCCGACCAACAGCGTAGCAAGAGAGAGGAAGTCCCGCGTAATAAGCCCTCTGGGAAGTCGAAGAGTACGGTGTTCGATCGAGTAGGAGAGCATGCTTCTCAGAAGGATCTGAGGGATGTTATCACCAACAAGAGGAGGACCGTCCCGGTCGAAGGGCAAAATCTGGACCGCCCTGCCAGTCAAGTAGAAATACTTGACGGTGGCGCGCCAGATGGTAATGCCCGACTAGGCGGTCAAGACCTTGGAACCTCATCAGTTGCACCAGCTATCCAAGCCCAGCTTGACATGCTTGCAGCTGCAGTGCAAGGTTTGTCGAAACGACCTTCCGAGATAGATGCGATAGACCACCGGAGTGGCAGCCCGTTCTGTGCTCGAATTAGAGTAGCCCAGCCACCAGCAAAGTACAAAGCACCGGTACTGCCAGTTTATACAGAAAAGGCAGATCCCATCAGACATGTTGGGAAGTTTGAGGATCAGATGGAACTGCTCGGAGTGAGTGATGACTATCGGTGTAGAGTCTTCCCTACCACCTTGATGGACACTGCCCAGGAGTGGTATTGGAAGTTTAAGCCAAACTCCATTACCTCTTGGGAGGCATTCAGGAAGGAGTTTTGTAGACAATTCAGCACTGCCCGGACTCCACCAGTTTATGCCAATGACTTGGGAGATATCAAACAAGGAAAAGATGAGTCTCTAAAGAACTATATACAGAGATTCATGAGAGAAGCCAATAGAGCAACTGCTGTAGGAGGCGAAGGGAAGATGGTTGCCATATCTGCTGGGATAATTTATCGGAGTCCTCTATGGGATAGCATCCATCGCCATCCAATTTCAACACTTCAACAATTTCTTGACCGGGCGGACAAATATATGAAATTGGATGATGCAATAGAGAAAGGGGAGAATGGCATAAACAATCCGGGCAGATCAACAGACTCTCCTTGTGATGGTGGAAAGAAGCGTGGAAATAATGGGTCTGACCACCATGAGGAAAAAAAAGCAAAGTTGAGTTCAAGTGAAAAACCAACCAAGTATGAGCCTCAATTCACTAACTACACCACTCTCTCAACCAGCCGAGCAGAGATATATCTTGCTAGTCAAGAAAAGGTTCCCTACAAGAAGCCTCCACCCATCAGGAGAGAGATGAGGAAGAGAGACATGAACAAGTTTTGTCGCTTCCATGAAGATTATGGTCACGACACGAATGAATGCAACCACCTCAAGGATGAGATAGAATTTCTTCTCCGGTCGGGCAAGTTGAGGAAGTACCGGGCAGAGACACCCCAAGGAGAAGGAGGTAGCAGCAACTCTGGTCTCAAGCGACAAAGCTGAGGAGAGCAACTAAGCAAAGGAGAAGTATGCTGAGCAGGAGTGCTAGGATCAGGAATCACTGGAGTGGCGTGCACATAGAGCATCGAAGGATATATTATTTTTAAATATCGCTTTCAGAGTGGTAGCTTGATTTCGAGTTTTTAGACTTGTTATTTAAGTTTGGTGTATGAGCTGGTTATTTGCTAACCAGTCATTTTATTTTTGAACAATTTTGGTTGTTTAAGACTCGTTATTAGACATGTTTTGTCCTTTTTAATTTACGAGTAATAAAAGAGACTACGCGCAGCGTGGTCGATCCTTGCTACAAATATGCATGTGTGTTAGTTATCCGAGCAGTGTTCAACTGGTCGGTAAAATCGGGCAGTGTTCAACTGGTCGATATGTTCAAGCAGTGTTCAACTGCTAGAATATTTTCCATATATTCTATGTGTTTCACGAGTAATTAACTGCTCGAACAGATTCGGTCAGGTAGCAAGTGACTAAGGATCTTTCAACCCTCAATCACCTGGGGGGCACATGGGGTATACTGGTATATAATTTAACATAGGCAATAAGAGCACGAGTTAGTATATCTGTTTTTAGGCTGACTTGTAAATTTTCGAAGTCCAAAAAGGCCATTAAGCTAACTTGTTCGACAAAGCTTAAGTAACTTGGAATTTTTTAAAAATTTCAAGTTAGGAGCAGATATTCGTGTGACCATAAACATCATGCTCATAAAATGTTAGAGCAATAAGAGTGTGAGAAAGTATACTTAGCATGGACTTATGAAATGTCTAGAATTTCTAAGTTAGAAAACTAAGTACTCATGCGAAAATATAAGGCATACACTAGAGTGACTTTATTATTCACAAAAAACTTATAACTTTTTAAGTCTAGAGGAGACTTAGAATGTTTTAAGTTAACAAAGAGAAGTAAAGTATAAATGCCAACAGCTACAAGTTTAGCTGATCAGGTGCAAAGTTTTCTTGCTCAGGAGAGCAGATACAACTTCCCTAGTCGGCTAAGCATGTATCACCGATCAACTTCCCTGGAGTGAATCAAACAAATGCATGCAAAGTAAATACTACATAGTGAAAAATTGTCTTTGAGAGGAGAAGTCAATTTTTCACCAAGATTGATTGAGAGAAATCAATCTCTCAAAATAATTATGGGAGATTCGAACAAGGTGCTTTGGTGGTCTTTTGTAGGGAAGGACTTAAAGGGCTATGCCATGTGCCCAAGCAAATGCCTAAGAGTGCCTAAAGGTGCTTAGTGTTTAAAAAATGTGGTGTCGAGCATACACCTTGAGATGGCCGATCGGATGCATGTTGATCCAAGGAGCATCTCACCTATGTCCAAGGATCTAGGCCCAGAAATTTGGTGCCTAAGGTGTTACATCCGACCAAGAGGAGCCGTGTGTGTCCGAGCTAAGTGCACCCGAGAAACCCAATGCCAACACCCTTGTGTGTCCGGTCGGACTTTGGTCCGAGGAGCACTCTAGGAGTGTGATCGGACTTTGGTCCGAGGAGCAGTCCAAGGAGTGTGGTCGGACTTTGGTCTGAGGAGGAGTCCAAGGGGTGTGATCGGACTTTGGTCCGAGGAGTAGTCCAAGGCGTGATCGGACTTTGGTCTGAGGAGCAGTCCAAGGCGTGATCGGACTTTGGTCCGAGGAGCAGTCCAAGGCGTGGTCGGACATTGGTCCGAGGAGCAGTCCAAGTGCCTAGTCGGATGCATGACCGAGGAGAGTACTTGGGCTAGGAGTGTGCCTGGTCGGACACGCATCCGAGGAGAGTGCATGCCTTGTGTCCAAGAGTGCGTGACACTCATCTGAGGAGAGTGCATGCATCCGGTCGGACACTCATCCGAGGAGAGTGCATGCCTTGTGTCCGCGATGAAGCATGAGTTGGTCCGAGCAGATCATGTTTTGCATGGTGCAAGCCGAGCATATCCAAGGAGCCTAATGCATGTGTCCGGTCGGACAATCTTGTTCGAGGGCCCTATCCCTAACATCCGATCGGATCACATTTTTTTTTTATAAAAAAAATCACCGAAATTATAATCCTAGCGCAACCAAATCGAGGATACTCAACAACCTGTCTCTATACCATGATGATTTTGCAAAATAGACAAAGGGAGAATTAAGAGAGAATCAAAAGGGAGCCTATGTTTTCATTATATCAAGGAAATAGAGTTTGAAGAAATCACAAGACAAGTTCAGTCGTGGGAATTTACGTGAAAGTTATCAACCGGATAGGAGCTTTTGAATGATCTCAAGAATATTTTGCTAGAAGAAAAGTTTATCATACGAGGAAAATCGTAGAATAAACTTGGGGGGCAAATGTTATCCCTAAAAATTGGAGATCGATGTCGTGGCAATAAAAATGACAGGTGGCAAGGAATGATGGGGTGATCTGGCTTAGCAGTAGCCCAATACATCAGTGAAGAGTTTGGACTGCTTGAGAGATGTCATGACCAAGCCAAGTGCACCCGAGGAGAGTACTTGGGCTAAGGTGTGCCTGGTCGGACTTTGGTCCGAGGAGCACTCCAAGGAGGTGTGGTCGGACCTTGGTCCGAGGAGAGCCCAAGGGTGGTGGTCGGATCTTGGTCCGAGGAGAGCCCAATGGTGTGGTCAGATCTTGGTCCGAGGAGAGGAGAGTGCCATGTTAGAGGAGAGGAGTGCATGTCCTACCACCATGCACTTGTCCGACCAACAAAAGCATGTCCTACCAGCAAGTGTATGTCCTACCAGCACTTGCATATGTCCAGCATGCATGTGTCCGACCAACACTTGCATGGGTGGTCAGTAGGAGATATGGGTCGACCAGATAGAGGAGGACTAAGTCAAGATTCCCAGAAACGGCTTCAACAAGAACCGGTCTTGGCACGCGCGGGAATCTCTCATTCTTCCCACAAATTGGGGGTTTTGTTACATTTTGAATGTTTTTTGTAATTTAAATGTAATAAATATAATATGAGTAATAAAATATCTCGATCCTAAGGGGATATCAGTTTCTGGTCCCAAGCCTATAAATAGAGGGTTAATGGGCTCAGAAAAAGGACTTTTGGCAATTTGAAAATTGGTCTGAGTTTCTAGAGAGAGAAAGTGCGTTTTCCTTGAGAGAAACCCTTTTTGTATTCCTGAAAATTTACACTGAAGAAACTCAGTTGACACCGGCTCATCTGATCTTGAGTGTAGATAAAGTAATAAAATCTCTAAGTGGATTAGGATATTACCGACTGAACGGGGCTGAACCACTATAAAATCTTGTGTGTTATTTACTTTTCTTGATTAAACTGTCTGTGTTGTTTAAATTCTCTTGAAGGTTTGTCGTATTTGACGTTCTCACGTCGTTGGCTAAAAACACAGTCAACACCTATATTTTGTAAAATAGTTAAAATAGAACCCTAAACTTAATTTTGATGAAGAAAAAATTAAATATAACAACATAGTTTTTAAGCAGAATGATTTTATTTTTGTTATGAATTGTTAGTTTGGTAAATTATTTGTGATTTTAGTTGAGAAAACATTGACCAAAATTAGATTTAGGGTTCTATTTTAACCATTTTACAAAACATAGGATCCAAAAAGTAATTTGTCAAAACACAGTATTCAAACAGGTAATAAGAAAAAATACAGTAAAAAACACAGGTCCAAAAAAATATAAACCATTTTATTTATTCTCAGTTCCCTCATTTTGTCTTTCTCGTCTTTCATTTTCAATCTCAGTATGACTCAATACCTTTCCTTTTGATTCTAATGTATAATAACTACATATGCTTTTTTAAACTATAGCTAATTGCCCTAGTGCGCGCCTATGTACTCGTAGTTGACCATTTTTTTTCTTTCTTTTTCTTCTTTATTATGAAAGACAGTTATATAAATATATGTCCATCACTTTCATCCACAGATATATGCACACATATATACATATAACAATTTGTATAATATGTGTAGGTATATGTAAAGATTTGGATATATGTAGTTTAGCCATGTGCGAAGACCATGGTCAAGAACAAGTTCTTATTCCCAGCAGGCACTAGCATGCACACCATTCCAAAGCAAAAAAAAAGTAGTGTCGCCAAACCTCTTTTTGGTTACTATGTCTCCTCTTTTATACATTCACTTTTTTGTATCCTAATATCTTTTCCTAATGTCTTCTATTATTTGTAATTAATTGTGCATTTCGTCCCATCATCACTTTTTATTTTATTTTAAAAAGATATAATAGTTTTTAATATCTGACAATCCATTATATAGATTTGAATTATCTGAAAAATTAAAGACTTCTAGTGGAATTAAGTTAACATGCATGCACAAGGCATCCTCTGTATATGCATCTGTATTATGGTGAATAGCACTCTACTGAGTACATCTCTCATGGAAATTTGAATCACGCCAATTTACTGAGCACTCTACTAAGTACATCCATCAAGGATTCAGAGTTTTAACTTGCGGTCAGCGCACAAGGCCATTGAAGAAACATGAGGAAAGGTAATTAATTGTAATTGGGAAAGTTGAACCATTTTACATATATATCTTAGCATTGTGAGAACATACATATATTCATGGTGAATAAATTAATTTATTTTGCTATAGCCTGGTGACTATGAAAATAAGGTTGAATTACAAATGATGCACTACTCTGTCATTGTAAAGATTATATTAGTGACTCATTACTCATCTTATTTATTCTAATCTTGTTTCTTGTTTAGATTTCTGATGATGCGCATCTTGCATATCTTAGTTTCTTGTAGATTGCTGATGTGAATTGTAATATTTCTTGATATGCAAATAAATTCATCCGTAGGATATATAAAAAAGGAATAGATGGCCTGATATGTAAATAACTTGTTGAAGAGCTTGTAAACATAGCTTTATATTTAAAGGAGCTTTAGCCTATAAAGTTGTAAACAAAGGCTGGTTTCTCTCTCTCTTTAGCGAAGCATTTTTTGTTTGGCTAGTTGACTCTTCAGTTTGGTTTTTTATTCTCCCCTCCATTCCACATCCATGATACGTGGTTAGTGATGTGAGCAGATACTTGCCCTTGTTCCATCGACTGACTATAAGGTGTTTAAATTTTTGCTTGAATTCTAAATGTTCCGTGCCTCTTGCATGTTGGTTTCCATTTGCAGTCTTGCTTTCTTTGCCTTAATTTTCTCACTTAGAAATTTTAGTTGCAGTCTTGTTATCATATCAACATACCACATATTTCATAGAGAGATTGTCAATATTGTCTTTTTTATTTTTTGAAAAATAATATTCCCTGCCAAGAAAATTTGGTTAATTTGTTCATTACTCACCCTAAATATATTGTTCGTTCAGGGAAATTATCTGAGGAGGCATGTCATGCACCCAGCTCCAACTTTGAGAATAAAAATAGTATGTGTTTGACTTTCTTCTGGGAAAAGAAATTATGATTTCATTGCAAGTATTCGTTTCGTGCGATTTCTCAGCATTTAGCTTGTTATTGTGGTTGGTTTCTATATATATAATCAAATAAGCCTTTTCATTCTATATTCCTTTTGATATAAAATATCATATTGGTTTGGTATGAGCTGCATTTCTAGTGTAGCTGGCATCAATTTATAAGTTGAGGTATCATTAGCCCTTAGATATATTTGTCCTGATTGGCTCAATTTAAGAATTAACAAAGGGCAGCCGTAGTGGTTTTTTGGTTTTGGAGTCTAAATTTCTACAGTAAAAAATGGTAGTTGTATTTTTTTTTGTTGAATCCCTAAAATGGTGTTTTAGAAAATGTCTACTGATCAATCATGATTGATTTAGTTTCCCTTTGTTTGGTAATATTACAGTTGTGAAGAAAATGGTGTTGGTTTATGTGGTTGTGAAATATTATGTCTTTTTTCATTGTTTTAACATACCTACTCTTTAGGAATATTGAATAGAGATAAGAGTCTTTTCATTTGAAGCGTGAAGCGTGAAGCGCGAAGCGCAATTTTCTCTCTGGCTATGGCGAGGAGGCGAAAAATTGTGCAGAAGCTAGTTAAGCAAGATGCTATGTAGGAGCTCCCTTCATCCAAAGCTGAAGCATCAGTTCAGAATCTGACTGGCGAGAATGTTGAGAATAAAGATGATGAGAATTTAGCTACTGATATCCCTGTGATGGAGGTTGATTCTATGGTTCTAGATCCTCCTACGATGGAGCAATTTGCTCCAGCCACAAGTATGGGTTCAACATCGTGGGCTGAAGAGGTTGAGGCTTGGTCATTTCAAGAGTCAGCCAAAGAAACCTGGACCCGTTTTAGGGAGTCTCTTCCTTCATATGGGTGTACGAAGTTGCATTTCATGGAGCCAATTCAAAAGGATGGTCAAAAAGTTGCTCAGTTGGATGTAGATGAGATTGAAGTTGAAGCCTCCTACTGGAAATTAGCTTTGATTTGTGTGGTGATTGGTGCTAATCCTCCTCTAGCAGTTTTTGAAGGATTCATCAAACGAATTTGGGGAAAACTTGGAATTGAACGTGTGGCTAGAATGAATGCTGGTTTTACGATGGTCAAATTCAAGGATGAAGCAGCTCGTGATCTGGTCCTGGAATCAGGGGTGATACATTTTGATAAGAAACCAGTAATCCTTCGGCCTTGGATGACTGATATTGATTCCTTGAAGTCAATTAAATCAGTACCAGTGTGGATTAGGCTTCCTGATCTTGGATTATAATATTAGGGAGTAAACTGCTTGAGTGCTCTTGTTAGTACAATAGGAAAGCCTATAATGATTGATAAGATCACCAAAGAAAGATCTATGATTAAATTCGCTCGAGTTTTAGTGGATATGGAGATTTCTGAAGCTTTTCCCCAGTTTATTAATTACCTCAATGAGAGAGGTCAAGTTATGGAACAACTGGTAGAGTATGAATGGTTACCTACTAAGTGCTCACAATGCAAAAAGTTGGGACACACGATTGCTACTTGCAAATTTGATTCTGAAGCAGTTTGGAGGAAGAAGGAAGTTAAGAAAGTTCCTGCATCTGATCCTGTTGAGTCTTTAGAGAATGCAACTACCCAAGCTGCTGCACTAGTAAATTCAACTCAGCCTCAATTGAAGCAGATGGGAGGGTCTCAATCTGAGGAGACCCCAAAAGATCAAGTGTGGTCATATCTGAAAAAATCAGGGACCGTGAAACCAGCAAACCAAGTTTCATTTCAGAAAACAAGGAACTCATTTAGTGTTCTTCAAGAATAGCAGAAGGTATTAAATGACTCAGCCCAAAATTTATCTTTGAATGGAGAGCTGCAACATATTGAGTTGGAATGTTAGAGGCTTAAATAAGAAGAATAAGCAGGGTGTCAATCTTAGATGTCTGTCGTTTGAATAAAGTTGGTATTGGGGCTCTCCTTGAAACAAAAATCAAGGGAGAGAAGCTTAAGGAAGTTATGTGTACTACATTTGTGGGTTGGGATTACTATAGTAGTTTGAGATTGGAGGGTGGAATCTTATTGATTTGGAAGGCTAGCTGGGTCAATATTGAAGCTATCAAAGATCATGACCAATTTTTTCACTGTAGTGTTCGAATATGCATCACTAATCAAGAGTTTTGTCTTACTGTTGTTTATGGTTCGAATTAGTTGGAGGCTAGGCGGTCCCTTTGGTTTGAGTTGGCCCATTTGACTTTCCATGTCAAGCCTTGGGTAATCTTAGGTGACTTTAATGAAGTTTTTTATTCTAATGACAGAATAGGTGGAAGGGCTATTTTAATGAAAGGGCTAGAAGATGCTAGACAATGGCTTGACCTTGGTTTGGTGGAAGAATTGAAGATAATGGGATTTTATTATACATGGTCTAATGATCAAGAAGGGGGAAATCGTATCTATTCTAAGTTGGATAGGGTGTTCTCTAATGAGGATTGGTTGGACTCTTTTCCTAATGTTACTGCTGTTTCGCACTGGGAGGTGGTTTCAGATCACTGTGCTATTCTTTTGAAGCAAATAACAGTTCAAAATGAGGGAGTTCAACCTTTTCGTTCCTACAATATGTGGACTTCTCATCCTCAGATCAGGACAACAGTTTTGGCCAACTGGTATAAGTCTCTAAAAGTTGAGGGTTGTGGCTTGGTGCAGGTCATTTGGAAGCTTATCCGCCTCAAACATGTGCTGAAGAAATTCAACTGGAGGGTTATTGGAGATGTGGTTAGAAAATATGAGGAAAATAAATTTCTGTTTCAACAGGCAAAAACCAAACTTCTTTCAGACCTGAATAACAACAACTTGTGTATTGAAGAAAGAACAACATTTCTGGAGTTTAAGAGGCAGGAGAAACTTTATGCCAGTTTTCTTTCTCAAAAGAGTAAGATTGATTGGCTCCGTTTTGGAGATGAAAACTCCTCAGTTTTTCATGCTAGTTTGAAGAAAAGAAAAATTGCCAACAGGATTGTGTCTTTTGTTTCTGATGGAGGCCGAGTTGAAGATAACTACCAAAGGTGATCAACCATTTTGTTCAGTATTTTAAGCTTTTCTTGGGTAGTTCAAGTAAAGCTCCAGGTTATATTGATCCTATCACAATAGCTTTGGGTCCGATTTTGAACTTTGATGATCAACTAGAGTTGATCAAACCATTCTCTTGTCAAGATGTCAAAGTTGCTATGTTCAGTATTAATTCTATAAAAAGCCCTGGTCCTGATGGTTTTGGAGCTGGCTTTTTCAAAGCTTTATGGAAAGATATAGGCACGGAGGTGTCCATGGCGGTTCTTGAATTTTTTGACACCGGGTATATTCCTAAATTTCTGAATAATACTATCTTAGCTCTCATACCTAAGGTTGATAATCCTCTTAATGCTGCCAATTATAGGCCTATTGCTTGCTGCACGATTATTTACAAATGCATCTAAAAAATGCTATGCAATAGACTTGTTTCTGTTCTTCCTAATCTGATCAATCACAATCAGGGGGCTTTTATAAAGCATAGGTCACTTGCTCATAATGTTCTTATTCTTCAAGACCTAATTAAGGGTTATAATAGGAAACATTGTTCTCCTCGCTGCTTGATGAAGATTGACATAAGTAAAGCTTATGATTCTATAGATTGGGACTTCTTGGAGAATCTGTTGAAAGCTTTAAGATTTCTTGGTCGTTTCATCAGATGGGTTATGGTTTGTTTAAGAGGCACCTCCTACTGTTTATTGATGAATGGTCGGATTCAAGGTTGTTTTCAGGGAGGCAAAGGGCTTCGTCAAGGTGATCCTATCTCCCCAATGCTCTTTGTAATAGTGATGAAATACCTTACCCGTCTATTACTTAAAGCTTCCAAGGATAAAGGCTTCAGATTCCATCCTTTATGTAAATCTTTAAATATTATTAGTCTTTGCTTTGCTGATGATTTACTTCTTGTTTGCAAAGCTAATGAAAGTTCTATTCAGATTATTCAAAGAACATTTGAAGCCTTCTCCTCTTCATCGGGTCTGGTTATTAACAATCATAAGTCCCGAATTTTCTTTGGAGGAGTTTCTGACCCTGTGAAAGACTCCCTGCTGAATCTCACTCAGTTGGCTGAAGGGGGTTTTTCCTCTGACCTATCTTGGAATGCCATTGTGACCAACAAAATGGAAGGCTATCGACTGTGATATAATTCTTAAGAAAATCAAATTGATGTTACATGTTTGGGCCAGTAGAAATCTCATCTATGCAGGTCAGGTTCAAGTAATCCATTCTGTTTTGTTGGGGATAAGAAATTACTGGATGAGCATATTCTTATTACCTCAGGGTGTCATAGGTATGGTGCCATAGGTATGATATTTCCTTCCAAACATTCATTTGTACCCAATTGGTTTAGACCTCTTTGGAAGGTCAACCAATTTCCAAGTGTGGTTTGACATAATTGAATCCATTTCATCATTAATTGCCTCATTCCAAAAAGCGGAGTCCCTTGAGGACATTGCTTCTTTGCAAGTTTTGGGATCATCTTCTATTTGAAGTACTATTGGATATTGCCAAGTAACAGCCTTATTATCACCTTCAACAAGGTATAGTGTCTCTATTTGAGAACACTTCTCACTTGATCCCAAATATTTGAGCCTTTGGCTCCTTCTAGGAAATTGAGGTTTCTCACCAACCATTTAGGAGTCTCCTCTTGAGGCTTTCTAGTTTGAGTTGGTTCTATTAACTGTTGTCATTGCATGACACGTTCTCAAAGAACTCAACATCTCTTGATTCAATTTTCACATTAGACTCCAAGTCTAATAATCTATAAGTTTTGCTATTTTAGGCATAACTCACTAATGCACATCTTATAGCCCTTGGACCTAACTTGGTCATTTTAGGATTGGTACTTTTGCAATAAGCAAGACACCCCCACACTTTAAGATAACCATAAAATTAATCATCTCAAGAAATATTCAATTTTTCCTTTCTTCTATACCATTTTGTTGTGGGATATAAAGGGCTGTACATTTATGTATTATTCCACGCTCTTCACAAAACAAGTTGAAATTATTTGAAAAATATTCACCACCCCTATCACTTCTGAGCACTTTAATTTTCCATTCCAATTAATTTTCAACTTCTACTTTATAAGCATTAAACACATTAAATGCTTCATCTTTATTCGTAAGCAAATATACATATGTGAACCTAGAGAAATTATCTATGAAAGCAATAAAATATCTACTTCCTCTTCTAGTCAACATTCAATTTAATTCACTTAACTCACTATGTATCAAATCTAACAGCTTTTAGTTTCTTTGAACCCTTGGAGAATATTTCTTTACCATCTTAGATTTAACAAATTATTCACATTTATCACACTCAACATTATCACAATCAATCAATCCACATTTAGTTGCTCTTTTAATTGTGCTAAATTCTATATGTGCAAGTCTAACATGCCACAAATTAATAGAATTTGAGTCAAGCATATAACAAGAAGAAGATGAAGCTTTATTGTTCACATTGTCTATAGAAGTACAAAGTTTAAACATGCCATCACAAGCATATCCTTTTCCCACAAACACATTTCCCTTGGACAAATTAGGCTTGTCGGAATCTAACACAACCTTGATTCCCGGTTTGCCAAGAAAATTACCACTCACAAGGTTTCAACTCATTTATGGTACATACAAAACATTGGTGAGTAGAACCTATTGGGTTTTATGCCCTTAATAAAACAATATTTCTTATGTAACACATTATTATTATCAATAAAAGAAGTAGAAATCATTTTGTTTATTCAATCGCATTGTTCACTTGTTTTATTACATGTTTATTCAATTAATACAAACATTCATAAAATCCCGAACATATGGATAGTTACAATTATAGTGGATTGTCGTTGTAATTATATGTTTAAAAGAACGAGTTCTATGATTAGATCAGTGCATTGGATTTTCACTGATTAGGAAATCTACGATATGATCTACTTACACATTCGGGGTGTGATGTCTTATCCAAGACACTGACCAAGTAGATATGATCGGATGTCTTGTCAATTCCAAGTCTATAGTGGAGTCACGAGGAATTAATAAGATAGTGAAATTATTCGTAAACAAATTCATGGTAACTTATTGGAGCTTGGTTTCATGGATCCATGGCCCCCGCATCACCTTTGACTAAATCATCTATAATGTCTCAATTAATTGATTTAATTATCAATTAGGATTTTTTAAAGTTGACTAGGTCAATTTTGGAAAATTTACAGAGATATGAGATTTAGAGAATAAAAAAGAATCTTTGGGTAAATTTATTAATATTGATAAATTGGTGTCAACATAAATAAATAAAATTACATCAAGTTTCAAATTATAATTAGTTAATTTGAATAAAGATTTAATTAATTAATTAAAAAAACAAAATAATAAATAAATAAAATGTTTTGAATTTAGGCCAAATTATGATTTAAATTCAAAATAAAGGTATTGGGCCCAAGTTCATTTGTGGGAGCCCAATGCTTTTATCTTTTTGTTTATTATTTTAATTAATTCAAATTTAAATTTAAAAATAAATAAAGCCCATTAACTTGTCTATATAAGGAATATGATATCTAGGGTTTTCATAAGTTAGTCTCAGTTAATTCATTGGGTAAGTGAAAACCTAGACACTCAAATCCTTTCTTAGCCACTATCTCTTCTTCTCTTCTAGATCTCTATCTCATGTGTTGAGATCCAACCCACACTAGTTCTAGGTTGATCAAAGGCTTGGTGAGGAAGACTGTGTTGCTGTTCTAGTTCAATATCTTGATAATACTCTACTATAGAAAGGAATCAAGGGTTAGAAAGATTGAAGGAAGGATTGTTCCAGTTCCGCTGTGTATTCATAAGTTTCTACATCTTTGTGTTTATGTTAATTTACGAATCTGATGTTCATATGTTTGTCATGTTATTCTATGTTTCTATTATGTGTTTGGAAAAATAATAGGAAGCATGCATCTAGATTTAAATTCCAAGATCCTACAATACCTTCTTGCTGGATGTGAAGAACAAATCAATAGTCTCATTGCCTTTCTCATTGCCCATTTGTATCTCATGCCCTTCCTTTGAAGATTCAAAGGTCTTGAAAAGAGATCTATCATAGGTAACATGAATGGTGTCACAAGTATCATACCACCGCCCATTCACCTTTCCATGAATGGCATTGACTTTGCTTAGTGTTGCCACTAGCTCTTCTTCGGTTGAGTTGACTCTTGCTTCATTGTCATGGTTCCTCTTGAACCTACAATCTTTAGCAAAGTGGCCATTCTAGCCACACACAAAGCAAGGTCCCTTGGAACTTTGAATTGTCCCTCATTCATCTTGGGCCCTATGAGTTTTTGATCCTTGCCGTTGTTCTTCCCAATTTCTTTTCCTATGTTAGGAGGATTGGCCACTGCATTTGCATTTGAAGTCCCTCCATTAGACTCCTTGTTCTTATCTCTAGAACAGGACTCCTCCTTAATCCTCAAATGTTTGAGGATTTCCTCCAATGAAATATCCTCATTCTTATGGAGGACCTTCTTCCTATAGCCCCTCCAAGATGGAGGCAACTTGGCTATTATGGCACCCACAATGAATTGTTCCGGCAATACAATATTGAGTGTAGATAATTTATTCGCAATAATTTGTAACTCATGTATTTGGAAAAGAAGGGGTTTCATATCATAGAACTTAAATTCCATATATTGAGTAATAAGGAATTTCTTTGTACTTTCTTCTTCTGCTTTGTACTTCTTTTCCTAGACTTCCCATATCTCATTGGTGGTCTTGGTGCTATTGTAGAGATCATACAAATGATCTGATAGCACATTGAGAATGTGACCCATACAAATTAATTCACCCGCGGTTCTTCCTTTCTTTGAATACTTCTTGAGTACCATCTTCCTTGCCTGCTTCTAATGGTTTTAGGTCTTTATCCAGAACATAGAAGACCTTTAGAGTAGTTAGGAAGAATCTAATCTTGTCTTGCCATCGAACAAAGTTAGTCCCATCAAACCTATCCAATATTACAAAGTCTTGGGTCATGAAATTCAAAGCCGAAAAATAGTTAGATTCTTCCATGATGTTCTATCTCAGATAATAGAGAATTCTAATGTTGGGGGAGAGTGAGATTACACCAATACAATATCTAGAATCTACACAAAATAATGTTTGATAGAGACCAAATAATGATTGAGAAAGATGATGCAAACCCTAGTTGTAGAACAATCTTCGTCAACCTTGTTGAAACTTCAAAACCCTGGGAGAACCACCACTTTGAACCTTTTCCTTCTTTACATGCAAAAACACAAAACCAAGGCTTATACAAGTCCTCCATTTGCCATTGGGCTTTGGTACTAGAATAGGATTTGCAACCTATTGAGGGTACAAAACTTCTCGTATAAACCCGTTTTCCTTCAGCTTTTCTACTTCCTCCTTTAAGGCCTTAGAACTTTCTTTGTCGAGCAACCTCATTTTCTGCTGAACGAACTTGAAATTTTCCTTATCAATATTCAAGGCATGGATAATCACAGTAGGGCTGATACCCATCATGTCTTAGTGCGACCAGTCTAATTGTCCATGCTGGAGTCATTCCTTCTCTAGTAAAATTGTATAAGGTCTGTGTGCAGGATTCAAGATCTTGAACAGATAGTTTCATCCTTTCAATAGTAGTCTTAAAAGGATGTTAACTGAAGAACCATGATCCACCATGGTTCATGCAACGATCATATTAGCAGTTTGGGCTTCTATTACTAAAGGATCGTTATGCAGAAACTTGACATGAGTGGCATCATCCTCGGTGAATGTAATGGGCTTACACTCATACCAAGGCATTTTGGGAGTACGCTCCTCGACGACCAACACATATTCTCCCGGTTCATGGCGTAACGTTCGGGCGTATCACTCTAGTGTCTTTCTGCTACCGCCAGCTAGGTGTTTTCCCCTGTAAATCATGTCTAATCGACCTGCTATAGGGACTAGTAGCAATGGTTGTGCTGGTGCATCAGGAGCTTCTGCAACAGTTGGATTCTGCTTGACTAGGCGATGAATATATCTTCTCATCGATTGATGGTTTTGATGAATAAAAAACTTGATTTTGTCTTTGAGCTGATTACACTCGTTAGTGTCATGTCCCTAATCGTTATGGAAGCAAAATAATTTGTTTGTGTCTCTCTTGCTTATATCCTTCCTAATAGGATTTGGTTTTCTATAGGGTACTTCAGCTTGTGTAGCTTGAAAGGCCTCTACTCTTGACCCTAAGAGCGTAGAGTAGGTGATAAAATGAGGCACATATTCTCATGGCTTGTCATTGGTCTTTGCTTGTTTATTGTCGTTATTATTGCCACTATTGGAATTGTTGTTGCATTTACTACTATTTTGATTATTCTTGTTCCATTACAATTGGTTGTCCGGTTCTGGTTTAGATGCACCTAAGTTTTTTGCTAGTGCAGCACTGATTCTAGCTTGGTTAGCTTAGTCAACTTTCTGAATATCTTCTTCCAGTTTTATAAACTCATCTGCTTGATCGAGAAACTCCTTGGTCAAGTAGACAAATTTTCTTCTAAGGTCGGTCCAAAGTGAACCTTTAACTTGGATCTCAGCCATGATGTCCATCAGTTTTCCATCATCGCTAAATGTCTTAGAGCGAGCAGCTTCCTGTGTAAATCGCTGTACATAATCTTTCAAACGCTCATTAGGTCATTGTTTAATGTCAACAAGGTCATGGAGCTCAGATGGCAGAGTTCGAGCAGCAAAAAATTATGAGTAGAAGAGCCTCACAAATTCATCCCAGGAGTTGATAGTCCCCAACTCCAATTTGAAAACCATTGTTGAGTAAAGTCAGCAAGGGTAGCAGGAAATATCCTGCAACAAACATCATCTCGAACCCCTTGGAGATATGTCTGTATCTCAAAGTTGATTACATGGGAAACATAATCTTCCTTGCTAGTGTACATCTTCCAAGTTGGCAACTTGAACTTGGGAGGGATATTAAGTGTAACGCCCTACTACCCTAGAGCCATTACCATGTGATTTTGAAATGTGTCATTAGCTCGGTAATCGAGGTTTTAGACTGAAAAGTGTGATTAAATCAAGATAAAGACTCATTCAATGAAAATTAAGTATAAAAGGTTTGGCCATCCATTAAAGTTATAAAAGTGATACACTGGGATCCCAAGATACTTGTTTCAAAATATACTTACAACTTAAAAGTTAAGGTACAGTTGACCCAAGCAACAAAATCAAATGCCTACACCATGTCTCTCAAAACAACCTCAGCCGTGGCGGCCGGGTAGGCCGAACATGTACGTGTCACTCCATGCCCTCCAACTAATGCTTGGTCAACCTTTCCTTTGCCCTTATCTACACCATAGGGCACCAGCGAGCCAAGCCCCAGCAAGAAAACTTCACACATAACATATGGCAATTCAATCTAGTAAATACACAACTTTAAATAGATAACAAACTACTCACATAACGACCTATGCAGACCCAGGTGCTTTACCTGACACTGGGTTCGCAGTCTTCACCGAATGGGTGAGTACAACACCATAGATGGCCATGCCATGTTGGCCTGCATTCAACATGCTTGTTGCTGTTTGGCCTGCATTCAACATGTTTATTGCCGTTCTCGGCCTTCGCCGATCCTGGCCTTCGCAAATTAATCATAATCATGCAAACATAGCATAACAACTAAAAATATTCACACACAACATTAGACACAAATATTCGGGCCATGCCCTGCTCTACAGGCACAAACAATTTTCTTACTTGTGTCACGAGCTGACTGACTAGTGCGATCCCAAGCACGACCTCCCCTAAACTCGAGCCTTGGTGGTAAAACCTAGTCATAATGCAATAATAATAGACACCCATCAAGCCAAAAACTAATTAAGAACTTTAGAATAGTATTCTAGCCTCCGGGACCTCGAATCCTACTAAACTGGGTAGTAGGATCCTTCCTGAGCCCTTAAATTTGGGTTCCCGAGCTTAAAACCCTATTCTGGCCCTTATTCTCTATTTGAGCCGCGACCTAGCCCCTTAGGGTTGCGACATGCTACAAGTCAGAGAGCCTTGGGGCTCTCTTCAGGGGGATACAGGCCCCAGCGCGCCCTATTTGAGCCTCGGTGCCTGGACGGTTTCAGAGGCTCCCAAGTCTCCTGGTTCATACGGTCTGCGATGCCTGAAAAATAGGGTCGCGGCTCGAGGCCAAAACCTAGATATTCTTATGCATTTTTACGAGCCAATCTCACTAAAATCTACCCAAATCAAAGCTTAAACCCTGAATTTAGTCTAGAGTTCATATCAAGGCAATATCAGCAGTATAACCACCCCAAAACTTATCCCATAAACTCATCAAAACTTAAAATCAGACCCTAAGTTTATATCTCAAGAAAACCTCTAACTACAACAGTATTACTATAAAAAATCATAACAAAATCCTTACCTCAACTACAAATCCGATCTGAGCTAAATCCAAACACCTCAAGCTTCAAGCTTCCTCAATTCTGAGCCAATTCCCCAAGGATTTCACCAAAGTTTCCAAGTACACCAAAGGAGAGAGAGTGAGAGAGAGAACCGTGTGAAGGGAGAGAGAATGGGTTGAGAGAGTCTAAGTGTTTTCTGGTTAGTTCTAGTGTCCTAAGCCAAATCTAAGTCTATCCTTAGCTTCCAAAATGTCCAAAATGCCCCTAGGTTACCCTTAGCCACTTAATGCCTCCAAGGGCAAGCCCGTCATTCGGCACATTCCCGCTAATTCCTCGAGTAGTCCTATAAATTCCTAGTTAATCCCGACGTACCCAAACAACCTCTAAATAACTACCTGTTACCCGGTAACCCCGAACAAGTGCTACATTCCCAAAATACCCCTAGGCTCACCCCGAGCCGGGTATTGACCCCGTTGTGACTATTCCGCTCCCTAGGATTGTCTCGGATCACACATCATAGTTATATCTCCACAATACTGTGGTCTCAAGCACTACACACACATAATCACATATACGCCTTCAACGGGCCAAAATTACAAATATGCCCTTATTAACAAGAACGAGCCCACATTCATATTCAATTCACTTAAACATGCATATATAGTCATATAATCATTTAGTCTAGGTACTCACATAATGATACACCTATATCGCAATTAACCACGTCATAACATAATTAAATCAATTATTGCCCTTTCGGCATGCTAATCAAGGCACCAAGCCTTATTAGCTGATTTGGGACATTACGACTATCCCTCCTTACAGAAATTTCATACTCGAAATTTACTTGAATAACTAGGGGTATCGATCCTACATATCAATCTCAAGCTCCCAAGTTGCCTCTTTCACCTTGCTGTTTCTCCACAGCACTTTCACCAAGGCAATGGTCTTGTTTTGCAAGATTTTATCCTTCTAGTCAAGGATTTGAACCGGCTTCTCCTCATAAGACAAATCTTGATCCAGCTCTAGGTTTTCATAACTTAACACATGTGTAGAATCTGATACATACTTCCGAAGCATGGACACATGAAATATGTTGTGAACCCCTGATAAAGCTGGAGGCATAACTAATCTGTAAGCTACCTCTCAAACCCATTCCAGAATCTCAAATGGGCCAACAAACCTAGGACTTAACTTGCCTTTCACTCCAAATCGTTTCACCCCTCTCAAAGGAGAAACTCTGAGAAACACATGATCACCGACTTGGAACTCTACACTCCTGCGTTTCAAGTCTGAGTAACTCTTCTGTCTACTCTGGGAGGCGAGCATTCAAGCTCTAATCTTCTCAACTGCCTCATTATTCCTTTGAACGACTTCAGGACCTAAGTACTTTCTCTCACCCATCTCATCCCAATTAATGGGCGATTTGCACTTCCTCCCATACAACATCTCATACGGAGCCACTCTGATAGTCGCTTGGTAGTTGTTATTATAAGAAAACTCAATCAAAGGGAGATACTTACTCCAAGATCCCCCAAAGTCCAGCACACAGGCCCGTAACATATCCTACAGTATCTGAACCGTCCTCTCAGTTTGTCCATCCGTCTAAGGATGATAAGCAGTACTGAATCACAACTGCATGCCCATAGCCTTCTGCAGGCTCTCCCAAAACTTACAGGTGAAGGTGGGGTCCCTGTCGGATAATATTGACCTCGGAGCCCCATGGAGTTGCATAATCTCCTTTACATACAATTCAGCGTACTGCTCCACTGTATAAGTCATTCTAACAGGCAAAAAGTAGGCTAATTTTGTGTACCTATCCACAATCACCCACACAGAATCATGTTGGCCCGCTGTCTTCGCCAATCCAACCATGAAGTCCATGGTGATATCCTCCTACTTCCACTCTGGAATCCCTAAAGGCTGCAGCAACCTTGCAGGCCTTTGATATTCAACCTTCAGCTGCTGACAGGTTAAAAACTTGGCCACATAATCCACTACGTCCTTCTTCATTCCTGGCCACAAGTACAAAGTCCTCAAGTCTTGGTACATCTTCATTGTACCCAGATGTAAAGAATAGGGGGTGGTATGAGACTCATCCAGAATCTCTTGTCTGATACCAGACTCCGTCGGAACATAAATTCAACCTTTTATATTTCAACAGATCAATCTCAGAATAGAAAAGTCTCTGTCAATCTAGCTAAGACATTCTCCCAGTGTTTTCTTAACTGTGGATTCTCCTTCTGCGCTTCTCTAATTATCTCAAGGAGCGTGGACTGAAGAGTGATATTGGTTAGCTGACCGACTACCAATTCAATTCCCGCTCTCGTCATCTCTTCAGCTAACTTTTCTGATATCTGTCTTGAACTGAATAACTATCCTGTCCCCTTTCGATTCAATGTGTCGACCACCACATTGGCCTTCCCTGGATGGTACAAAATATCACAGTCGTAGTCTTTCACCAACTCCAGCCAATGCCTTTGGCGCATATTCGATTCCTTCTGAGTAAAGAAATACTTTAAGCTTTTATGGTCGGTGTATATTTTGCACTTCTCTCCATATAGGTAGTGCCTCCATACCTTCAGTGCGAATACAACGGCCGCCAGTTCCAAATCATGAGTGAGATACCTCTGCTCGTAGTCCTTCAGCTATCTAGACATGTAGGCTATCATCTTCTCAGCTTGCATCAATACACACCCCAAACCCTGCCTCAAAGCATCACAGTAGACCACAAACTTCTCCTTGTCTGATAGAAGACTCAGTACCGGAGCGGTGACCAGTTGCTACTTCAACTCCTTAAAGCTATTCTCACATCTATCTATCCACAGATACTTGGTCTTTTTACACGTCAGCTCAGTCAACGGCGTGGCTATTATGGAGAATCCCTTAACAAAACATCGATAGTACCCTGCTAATCCAAGAAGCTCCTAACCTTTTGTATACATCTCGACCTGGGTGAATCTGTCACTGCCTCAATCTTGGTGGGGTCCACCGGAATCCCCTTCTTACTCACAATGTGGCCTAGAAATGTTACTTGGGGCAACCAAAACTCACATTTACTGAACTTAGCATATAGCCTATGCTCTCTCAACCGTTGTAGTACCAAACAAAGATGTTGCTTGTGCTCTGTCTCTGACTGAGAGTACACCAGTATATCATCGATGAATACAATTATAAACTTATCCAAGTAATCCCTGAAGTCCCCATTCATCAAGTCCATAAGGGTTGTTGGGGCATTAGTTAATCCAAAGGACATGACCAGGAATTCATAATGTCCATACCTCGTACGGAACGCGGTCTTTGGTATGTCCTCCTCCTTAATCCTCAACTGATGGTAGCCAGACTGAAAGTCGATCTTAGAGAACATCGTATTCCCTTGTAGTTGATCAAATAAGTCGTTGATCCTGGGTAGTGGATACTTATTATTGATAGTCAACTTATTCAGCTCTATGTAGTTGATGCACATTCTTAAGGATCCATCCTTCTTCTTGACAAAAAACACAGAAGCACCCCATGGCGAAAAGCTGGGTCTAATGAATCCTAGATCCAGTAATTCCTGCAACTGAATCTTCAGTTCCTTCAATTCTGCTGGATCCATCCTATAAGGCATCATTGATACTGGCTCTGCCCCTGACGCCAATTCTATCACAAACTCGATCTCTCGGTGTGGTGGCAATCCTGACAGGTCTAGTGGGAATACATCAGGAAACTCACATACTAGTCTAGTCTCATCTGGTCCAACTGAAACGATCCTAGAGGTATCCACTATGTTCGCTAGGAATCCTATGCAACCTTCTTATAATAGGTCTCTAGCCTATTTAAATATTACACTACTAAAATAAAATGCATTCAATTAACTCTAAAACATAACACACCGTTGAAATATTAATTAAATTAAACTAATTTTCTGATACTATATTCATCCCACAAGTGTTCAATTAACGCATTTCGAAGTGCAATGTGAGTATCCTTATCTTTGATTTTTCTATGTCGAGCTAGAAATTCTTGAAATCGAGCATCGTCATTACCCACCATCTCAACTTCTGGATTTGGCACTTCGAGCCGTTCTTCAATGGGTGCATTAAAGTCGCGTTCATCTTCTATTATCATATTATGCATAATAATACATGAAGTCATTATATCATGTAATATCCTCTTATTCCATAGACGCGATGATCCTGCCACAATGGAAAATCTTGATTGCAATACTCCAAACGCACGTTCTACATCTTTTCCACATGCTTCTTGTTTTCGAGAAAATAATTGTTTCTTCGGGCCAAGTGGCTCACGAATGGTTTGAACAATAGTAGACCATTTTAGATATATACCGTCGGCTAAATAATAACCCATATTATACTCTTTCCCTTTAATGACATAATTAGCGGGTGGAGAAATACCCACAGCAAGATCAACAGAAAGATGGGACGCCTCCAACACATTAATATCATTGTTAGATCCAGGTAGACCAAAATATGCATGCCATATCCAAAGATCATAGTCAGCTACAACTTCTACAATAATAGTCAGAGATCCACTACAACCAGCGTATTGTCCTCCCCAAGCCGCAGGACAATTTTTCCATTTCCAATGCATACAATCTAAACTACCCAACATTCCTGGAAAACCTCGACTTTCACCAATGTGTAGTAACCTTGCAACATCATCATCATTAGGTGATCGAAGATAGTGGGTTCCAAAGACCTCGACAACAACATGGCAAAATCGTTTCAAACTTTCCAAAGCAGTAGATTCTCCTATTTTGATGTACTCGTCGGTAGCATCTGCCGGTACACCATATGCCAACATTAGAAATACGGTTGTTACTTTTTGTAGGCCCAATAACCTAAGCTTACCGAGTCCATCTCTTCATTGGACGAAGTAATTGTCATGCCTTTGTACAACATCATAAATATGAAGGAATAAAGCGCGACCCATTCAGAATCTTCGGCGGAACATCGAGGGTTCTCTGCAAAATAGTCGTTGAAGAGATTGCGATCAGCATTTTCTCAGTCACGGTTGACTACTATATGACCAGGAATTGAGCCCCTGTGTGACCCTTCGTTATTTTGGTGTTGAGCGATGCAAAAATTGTTGTTAGCAGTAATTTGACATACCACTTGCTTTTCTAGATCATCATAATAATCATCATCATCATCTGAAGAAGAAGATGATGCCAAATAAGATGAACTACCATAATGAGAATTCATCTTTAGCAGTATGTGTTATTGGTCTACATTAAGCCAATGTTTTATAGTGTAGATATTCACAATCTTCAGATTTAAAATTATTTTGTCTTAAGAAAAGATACCCGTAGCATTGTATTGTCACATCGTATTTTGTCTTCAGATTTAAAATTATTTTGTCTTAAGAAAAGATACCTGCAACATTGTATTGTCACATCGTATTTTGTCTTTAGATTTTAAATTATTTTTTCTTAAGAAAAGATATCCGTAGCATTGTATTGTCACATCGTATTTTTGTCTTCAGATTTAAAATTATTTTGTCTTAAGAAAATATACTCGTAGTATTGTATTGTCACATCGTATTTTGTCTTCAGATTTCAAATTATTTTGTCTTAAGAAAAGATACATGTAGCATTGTATTGTCACATCGTAATTTGTCTTTAGATTTCAAATTATTTTGTCTTAAGAAAAGATACTCGTAGCATTGTATTGTCACATCGTATTTTTGTCTTCAGATTTAAAATTATTTTTTCTTAAGAAAAGATACCCGTAGCATTGTATTGTCACATTGTATTTTTGTCTTCAGATTTAAAATTATTTTTTCTTAAGAAAAGATACCCGCAGCATTGTATTGTCACATCGTATTTTTGTCTTCAAATTTAAAATTATTTTTTCTTAAGAAAAGATACCCATAGCATTGTATTGTCACATCATATTTTGTCTTAAGAAAAGATACCTGTAGCATTGTATTGTCACATCGTATTTTTGTCTTTGGATTTCACATTATTTTGTCTTAAGAAATCTAACTTCAAAATCCCTATATAATGGCATATTTTTCACTTAAGATGACCACACCTCTTCAACATAGTTCTAAACCAACTTCTTTCTCTTTCAAAATGACTTCAATTCGAACTTCTTCATACTCAATTGAAGAAGATGTGCACTTGTGTCATGTGTATCTTAACATTTCTCAAAATCCAATCATAGGAATTAACCAATCCAGAGATCAGATGTGGGCAAGAGTTAAATTAGCTATCACTCTGGACAGTTTAGTAGTCAACCTCGACCGAGAAGATCTTTGCAAACTCGAATGACGACCATTCTTGCGGCAGTTTCAAAATTAAGGGGATGCATTAACCAAATTGAAAATAAAAATCCAAGTGGTGCTTCACAAGAAGATATTGTGAGTATATATTGTTATAGTTTATTTTTAGTTAGTAACTTATTCTTAATTTTATTGACAATATTTATTTATTATTCAACAGTTAAATCAAGCGAAGATGATATTAGCACAAGATCCAAAGTATAGAAGAGGGTTCAAATTTGATCATGTGTGGTCCATTCTTAAAGATTGTGAGAAATTTACAAATGACAACACTAATTCACCAGCTAGATTCCAACAACATGGTCGTAGTTTCAATTCCCCCCAATCTTGTTCTTCTGGCTTCGAATCACTGACATCGGCACCCATCGGTATGAGTTCATTAGATCTTAATATGAATGATGAGGAAGTTCTTATAAATATATTTGAAAGACCTATCGGTGTGAAAAAAGCAAAAGAAAAACAAAAAAGTGATGAACAATTTAAGAAATTAATGGATTAAAGTCAAAAACTTGTTAACGTTATAGAAAAGGGTAACTTTCAAAGAAATGAACTTCTGAGACAAAAGGTTGATGTGGCTAGAATGAGAGAAGAGAATAAAATTTTATTTACGGATTTAAATTCTATATCCGATCCAGAGTTTCGCCAATTTATTCAAAGTGAAAAGAGAAAAATTTACAGATCAAGAGCACAAACATCCGAACATGGAGAACAAGGAGAATGATCTCAATATCAGGGATCTCAATATCGAGCATCTCAGTTCCAAAGATCTCAAAATGAAGAAGAACAAGGAGAAGGAGTTGAAGATGAACATCAACGATCTCAAAATCCTTCACAAGATTATAGTCAATATTATGACTATCTTGGCAGAACTGGGAATAATTTTTAAAATTATTAGAAGTATGTCTTAGTTTGTCTTGTGTTCTATTTATATATATTGTTGTTTTCCATTTTATGTTTGGTGTGTTTGATTTTAATATTAGAATGTAAGTTTGTAATATTTTAATTATCTTTTGTATATTTAATCAATTTCAATGTTAATTTTATTTTCTTATAGTGTAGAGTAAGAATTTTCATACACAAATTAAAATAAATTATATAAAAAATTAATTATGAAATATTTGAAATTTTATTTAGAAAATTAAATTATATGTGTATTTATAAATTAAAAAACCCAACATAAAATATAGACCCAAATAATACTCATATGTTTATATATATATATAAGATATAAATATATTTATCTTTTTAAAAAAATATGAAATATATATAAGAAAAAAAAAACCTTTTGTCGTGTGAACAGTGCACAGCATATATGCCGTGACATTGTTCATAAACGGCTAAATAGGGGTATATTTGAAGTTGGGTTGGAGTTATATATCTACTGTTCACGACATATAATGCCGTATTCCCATTCGATTGGTGATGGCCTTAGTACTAGACTTCTGTAGAAGCTGAGGGAAACCAAACCAGAAGGAAACACTTAACTCAGCTCATTTTTTCCCTCCCTCTCATTTGTCTCTCTATCTCTTGAAGCCTTGGGGGGTTTTGTTGAATTTTAGGAAGAAAGGTTCGGACACTTGGGGCTTAAAGCTAGGAATTGACTAACAACAGTACAAGGGCCATGGTTCTCCATTGAGGTAAGGTTTTTCTCTGAATTTCTGGTAGTTTCAGCAGTGATTTAAAGGTTTTCCGTAAGGTTTAAGCCTTAGTTTTATTTTTGGGTTTTTATGAAAGTATTGGGTAGTTTTTGTGGTAATAATGATGATTATGTTGTATTGATGTAAGTTCTAGATACAATTTTGGGTTTGGGTGTTGATTTGGATGGATTTCTATGAATTTGGCTCGAAGAAAACACAGGGAATTCTGGGTTTGGAGCTCGAGCTGCAACCCTGTTCTTCAGGCGTCGCGACTTGTTTGCGTGAGAAGACCCTGGAGGGTGTCTGAAACTATCCAGGCACTGCAATGCAGGTTGAGGTGCGCCGCAATCCACGTCTCCCAGAAGAGAGCCTCAGGACTCACTGACTTGTAGCGCACCATGGCCCTAGGGGGCTGGGCCGCGGCTCAAATAGGGGATATTGGCCAATTAAGGGTTTTATGCTCGGGAACTCAAATCTTAAGGCTAGGGAAGAATTTTACTACCCAGTTTAGTAGAATTTGAGGTCCCAGAGGCTAGTATGATATTCTGAAGGCTTTTGATTGTGATGGCCATTTATCATTACGTTGTGACTATATCTTACCGCTCAGGCTCGGTATTAGGGATAGATCTCGCGATCGTTTTGGGTTGTCAGCTCGGGACACAAGGTAAGAAAATTGTCCATGCCCATAGAGCTATCTGTGGTTATATTATGTCAAGTGTTATGTGTAATTGTGTGTAACTATTACATCATACGTGTGTTTGTGATGGGAATGGCGAAGGTCAGGAACGGGGAAGGTTGGGATCGACTTTTAACGTGTTGAATGCAGGACGCTAGGGCAAAACCCTTTAAGGGTGCTGTACTCACCCACTCGGTGAAGACCGTGAGTTTGATGCATGGTAATGCACCCTGATCAGCGTAGGCCGCTGTTGTGAATTGTGATAGAGGCTTGTAATTGTTTGTTGTATCTGTTTACGTTATGCATTTGTTGAAATGAATTGTTGTATGATATGTTTGTGGAATTTTCTCGCTGGGCCTTGACTCACGGGTGCTCTATGGTACAAGTAAGGGCAAAGGAAATGTCGATCAAGCACGAGTTGGAGGGAATGGAGCAGTGCGTACATGTTTGGCCTTTCTGGCTGCCACGACTGGGGTTGTTTTGAGGGACACATTGTAAACGTTCAATTTTGTCGCTTAAGTCGACTGTACCCACATTTTTGGATTGTAAATATATTTCAAAACAATATTTTGGGATCCCAATGTAACACTTTTATGATTTAAATGAATGTTTAAACATTTTATATTTAAATTTCATTAAACGAGTCTTTATTTTAATTTAATCACACTTTTGGTCTAAGACCTCGATTAGCGAGCTAATGACACATTTTAAAATCTCATGGTAACAACTTCAGGGTAGTAGGGCATTACAACTTTGTATCAGAGCGAGCCAAGGTTTATTGTTCCTGGAGATTGACTGATCATGTACGCTCGCTGCGAGAGACAAGCTCGACTCATGGTTGGTTGGTATTAAGTGCAATATTTTTTTTAACTGGTTATTTGAATTTCCTTATCTGCTAGAATTGAGAGCATGATGTATATGTATGTATTTTGTGGGAATGATACTTGGTAATTGATGCATGAACGTTATGGACTTGCTTCCTAGTACACATATTGTATATGGCTATTGTGTTGTTTGGCCTTGCTAATGGTATAGTTCTGGATAAGGATATCAGAGCTGGTATGTTAGGTTATTGGCTGTGGATAGATTTGGAAATTTTGCATCCAAGACAGTCAACTGGATTAGGCAATGTTAATGGTGGGGTTGTGGATGAAAGTTGAGACCAGAATCCTCCATCTGTCCTTGGGATTGGCAGTAGATGTTCGCTGGCATACAAGCAAGAGGAAGAGATTAGGTGGTTGAGATAGCAGGTTCTGTCAAGGAATGCTACCTCATGTAATTTGGCAACAATAGAACCAACTACGGTTCAACTTGAGGGAAGAAATAAATTGGGAATTACTGTTTGAAAGGTTCCAGAAGTGTTACCCTCTAGTTTTCGAGGGAGGTTTGGACCCGTTCAGAGTGAAACTATGGATGGGCATGATTAGCTATGTCCTTGACTATATAGGAGCGGAAGGCAATGATAGAGTGGCTTGTGCCACGTACATGCTGCAGGAGGATGCTCAAACGTGGTGGGAAGTTGTATCTTAGACCTAGAATGTTGTCATGATGGGTTGGGAGGAATTTAGACAATGGTTCAGCGAGAGGCGCTGTTGTGACATAGTGTGAATTGTGAAGACCAACGAGTTTATGAACTTGGCTCAAGGTAGTAAGATAGTGATAGAGTATGTCAATGAATTTGATAGGTTGGAAAATTCACTTTTAATTTGGTACCAACAGATGTGGCCCAGAAAGAGCGATTCACTCGAGGACTAAACTCTGGGATAGCCGAGAGCGTTAGGATCACTCCAGTATATGAGATTGTTACCTATGCTTGGGCAACATGGAAGTTTCTTGTTATAGAGGATGCAAGAGATGAGACATGGAGTGCGAGTGTCGTAGGGCAGGGAGCTCAGGCAATGGTATCCCAATTTGCGGGATCAGGTAGGGGCGGAGGCCCAGTAATAAGAGAAGAGAGACCCCCGATAGTTCTACTACTCTTGCTCCTGACAGGAGGGGGATCATAGTATATAGGGTGGCCGCCAGGGCGGCAATGAGGTCTGGAGGAGTTATCCAGTATGCGCCAGGTGCAGGAGACATCATCTGGGAAAATGCCGAGCGAAGACATGTTTTTCAATGTGGAATAGTTGGGCACATCAATAAGGGTTGCCCGAAGTCAAAGGCGGAAGAACTAAATAGTACAGATAGCTCGACCTTAGCTCGGGTGTCCGTCTCGATGTGGTCAAAGCCTGAGGCTAGTCCCTCAGAGGCGGCATGTCAGTTTTCTAGTTCCCGTACTTTTGTATTTGGTTGAATGAGCTTGGTACTACGTATCTCTTAGAAGAGATACAGATATGTGTCACATGCTATACGATTGATACACTATGGGGCTTGTGACTTTAGTGACTGCCGAGGAAAATTGGTAATTTCTAGGAGATGGGTTAGAGTATTACTGGAAGGTAGTTAGCAGTAATAATTAATTGAGCTGGTTATATGAGGATTTGATGCGATCCTGAGTATGGATTAATCTGCCAAGTAAGGGATAATCATGGATTGTAAGAACTATTGGTGACCCCTGAGTTTAAAAGGAAAGGACCCAGTTGCGGTTATGGGATGCCTAGCTACTGTGAAGGGTACTACTAGGGTTATATCAGTTATACCATATGAAGACTGGATCAGCCAGTAAGGCTTTAGATGGGTTCAAAAGGATTCATTGGAATTGCAGTTGCGTCAAGGAATCGAGTATGCTATGGGATTGAGGAAGGGATAGAACCGGTATCAGGGACATCATGAAGAATGACACTAGTTGAGTAGAAAGAATTAAAGATTCAGTTGAAGAAGTTATTTGACTTGAGGGTTGGTTAGATGGAGCACCTCATCATGAGACACGTCATCATCGTTTGTCAAGAAGAAGACCAAATCTACAAGAATATGTACTGCATATGGATAGCCAAAATAATATAATTGTCAAGAATAGGTATCCATTGTCATGAATGAAGGATTCATTGCCAGGTTGCGAGGGTAGGACAATGTTCTCAAGAATTGACCCTCGATCTGGTTATTACCAGCTGAGGATCAAGGAAAGAGACATTTCAGGAATTACCTCTCGCACCAAGTATGATATGATGTTTTTTTAGTAAAGGCTCTCAAACTGACCAATTCTCCATCGACCCATGTAAATTTGACAAGCAAAGAGTACATGAATGGTATAGACAAGTTTTGTTGGATTGATTGAGAATGTTTTGGACTATTTCTAATTAGAAACAGAGCACGAGTAACATTTTCCTTGATACTACCAAGGCTGGGGCAGTGGAGTTTACAAGTAATGTTCCAGAAGGGATAGGTTTTGATTTCTCTAGATACTATTCAAGGTCATATTATGGGAAGTGATGGGATTATGTATGATTCAGTTAAGATAGAAATCGTAAAGAGATTGCTAAAGGAATGCCTTAGGGGTGAGAAGAATGGTGAAACCGGTAAGATACATCAGCTACTACTTGAAGTATCTTCAGGGACAAGTGTACCTTGAATGAAGTAATGTAAGAACTTAAAGTTTATCTGAATGGATAGTTGCGTACTGGATTTTATAGAAGTTGGAATAAAGGTTGGTTAGCACGCCATGGTATTGAATATGCATGGGATGGACTGCCATAGGAGAAAGGCTTGACGAACACTGTCCTTGTTTAAAACGTGGAGTTATAATGTGGTGCGTCAAGTACTAGGAGGGGGCTCCCGTGTGTAAACTAAAAGAGTGATTTTTTGTACCTCACAGTGGATGAAGAGATAAGGACTTAGATGTTCTACATAGGATGTCGAGTTAACATTAATGTCGGTTAGCCACTGTTAGGCTAGGGTAATGACCGGGATTAGTTTTGAACCTGTGATTGATAATTAGTAGATATACTTCTATGAATAAATGATGAAACACAAAAAGAAGATCCTGTAGCAATGGTTAAGAATCCTACCACTTTGGCATAAATAGGTTAAGATATGCGGATCGGATGAGCGATCCAATGGATGTTGGCGTTGAGGGGAAGATGCAGGATGAGCCTTAGGTTACCCCTTAGGATTATTGTATCCAGAAAGTTTGAATGGGTGTGAAGACCAAAATTTGTATACTAGAGGCACACGACCTAATATTTTAGTAAGTGAGAGATGATAATCAGAAGACAGAATGGCTATTATGACTCTAGGGCATCCTGGAGTTAGTATGGAGAAGTATGATTATGGACCATAAGGGCTGATCACCTCAGATTGCAGATGAGGTGCGTGTATGCAAAAAGTTGTGGCTTGACCTATCGGGTTAACACACTATGATTGTGTGAGTGAGATATCAAACGAAGGAGTGTATACGAAAGGAGACTGTACGTCTCCACTGGACATCGAAGTTGATAGTGTCATATTGAGACCCTTAGGTTCCCAGGTTCTGGAAAAGGGTCATAGAGGGCGCTGAGTATAAGATTGGGATTTGGAATTGATGGTTACATTTAGAAAGAATGATAACCTGAAGGAATAACTCAGACTTTGAGTGTTTTACTTCGAATATGTGAGTTTGGGGACCTTAAGGTAAGTACGGTCCCTGGAGTGCATTGTCACGGTGATGAATATCAGTCGATGGCTAGAGTGGCTCTGAGTAAGATATTATTAGATAGGGAACAAGAAGTACTTATTCCAGAAAATGAAACTAGGGACAGGAAGTATCTTGGTTCAGAATTGGCTTAGAGGACCAGTGAAATTATTAAGAATCGTTAGGGCAGGAGTGTCTGCGTTATTGAGTGGACATAAGAGTTTGCAAATCTAAACATGGGAATGTGGAGTACCAGAATTGGGGACCTTGCATTTCTACGAGTATTTTGAACTAACAGGGATAAGATGGTTCAGAAAGGAAAGAGGAGTTTGACTCTAGATTTGATATACATGCAAGATCCTAATAAGGATTAGGCTAGGGGCCGACAGATTAGCCTTACCCCAACATGGGTGGATGCTCATAAGGTGTTACTGGTGCCAATGTTAAGGAAAGGGGTGTCGAGTACGACCCCTGATTGGGTGAGGAGACCTTGGAAATTCAGTGGAACTTATTTTGTAAGGAAAAGCCAGTGGAAATTATGGATATAGAGATAAAGTCATATAGATTAAGACTATCCTTCTTGCAAAGGTGTTACAAAGACATGGCAAGGTAAAGGACCTGGCTATGGAATTATGGTCAGGTTTGCAGAATTAGCATCCCGAGAAGTTTGAATAAATTTCGAGGACAAAATTTTAATAAGGAGGGGATAGTTGTAACGTCACAAATTTGTTATTAAGGCTGAGAGCCTTGATTCCTGTGCCTGGATGATCTAAATGGAATTATATATGCAATTAATTGATTATACGTGTTATTATGCGATATAAATGATTATGTGGTAATGTGACTACATATGAATGTTTATGTGTATTAAATATGCATGTAGGCCCATTTCTGTAAATTAGGGCATATTTGTAATTTTTGACATGTTGAGGGTATATTTGTATTATGTATGTATTGTGAGTGAGACCCCAATATTATGGGGATATATTTGAGATGTGTGGTTCGAGACGATCCTAGTGGGTGGATTAGCGGAATAGTCACAACGGGGTCAAATACCCGGCTCGAGATGAGCCTAGGGGTATTTTGAGAATGTATTATGTATTCGAGGTTGAACAGGTAACGGGTAATTATTTAGTGAGTATTTTCATATGTCGGGATTAATTGGAAATTTATAGGACTACTTGAGGATTAGCAAGAAATGTGGCGAATGGCGATTTTGCCCTTAGGGACAAAAAGGATAAGGTTGTGACTAAGGGGCATTTTGGTCTTTTTGTTAAGAGGATAGAATTAGCCTTAGTACTAGACTTCTGTAGAAGCTAAGGGAAACCAAACTAGAAGGAAGCACTTAACGCAATTCACTTTTTCCCTTTCTCTCGTTTGTCTCTCTATTTCTTGAAGCCTTGGGGGTTTTGTTGAATTTTGGGAAGAAAGGCTTGGAAACTTGGGGATTAAAGCTAGGAATTGACTAACAGCAGCACAGGGGGCATGGTTCTCCATTGAGGTAAGGTTTTGTCTGAATTTCTGGTAGTTTCAGTTATGGTTTAAAGGTTTTCCTTAAGGTTTAAGCCTTCGTTTGATTTTGGGGTTTTGACGAAAGTATGGGGTAATAATGATGATTATGTTGTATTGATTGTAAGTTGTAGATAAAATTTTGGGTTTGGGTGTTGATTTGTATGGATTGGCTCGAGGAAAACGCAGGGAATTCTGGATTTGGAGCTCGAGTCGCGGCCCTGTTCTTCAGGTGTCGTGGCCTGTGTGCGTGAGAAGACCCTAGAAGGTCTCTGAAATTGCCCAGGCATCGTGGTGCAGGTTGAGGCACGCCGCAACCCGCGTCCCCCAGAAAAGAGCCTCGGGGCTCTCTCACTTGTTGCGTGCCGAGGCCCTAGGGGGCTAGGCCATGAATCAAATAGGGGATGTTGGACAATTAAGAGTTTTAAACTCGGGAACTCAAATCTTAAGGCTCGGGAATGATTCTACTACCTTGTTTAGTAGAATTCAAGGTCCCGTATGCTAGTATGATATTTCAAAGGTTTTTAGTTGATTTAGATTGTCATGGCTATTTATCAATACATTGTGACTATGTCTTACCGTTCAGGCTCGGGATTAAGGATCGTGCTCGGGATCGCTTTGGTTTGTCATCTTGGGACACAAGGTAAGCAAATTGTTTGTGCTCGTAGAGTTATTTGTGCTTATATTGTGTAAAGTGTTATGTGTAATTGTGTGTAACTATTACGTTATGCGTGTGTTTGTGATGAGAACGGTGAAGGTCGGGGATGGCAGAGGCCGGGATCGGCATTAAGCATGTCAAATCCTGGTCGCTAGGATGAGACCCTCTAAGGGTGTCATATTTACCCGCTCGGTGAAGAGCGTGAGCTTGGTTCGACGTAGGCCACCGTTGTGAATTCTTATAGAAGCTTGTAATTGTTTGTTGTGTTACGCGTTTATTGAAATGAATTGTTGTTTGTATGCTGCGTTTGTGGAGTTTTCTTGTTGGGTCTCGGTTCACGGGTGCTCTATGTGCAGGTAAGGGCAAAGGAAATGATGACCAAGCATGAGTTGGAGGGCATGGAGCGGTGCGTACATGTTTGACCTACCTGGGCCCCACGACTGGGTTTTTTTTAGGGACACATTATAAACGTTCGATTTTGTCGCTTAGGCCGACTGTCTCAGCATTTTTGGATTGTAAATATATTTCAAAACAGTATTTTGGGATCCCAATGTAACACTTTTTTTTTTATTTAAATGAATGTTTAAACATTTTATATTTAAATTTCATTAAACGAGTCTTTATTTTAATTTAATCACACTTTTTGTCTAAAACCTCGATTAGCGAGCTAATGGCATAGTTTAAAATTACATGGTAACGAATCTGGGGTAGTAGGGTGTTACACTCGTTCTTGAGTTGAGTCATTCCATACTATAGTTTGTTTAGTAAGTAGTTGGTGAAGAATTGAAGAAAACTGGGAGAAAGACTATTCAGAATAAGCCCCACTTGAGTTTGATCATTTATGGTGTCTCCGTGCAATTCTGGCTCTTGAAAGTAGTTCATCATCGTGATGAAGTGATCACGAACATGCATTCCAGGCGCCATCCTGGCATTAGCATACTTCTTCGTTGCCTCGAAACGATCTTGTCCAAATTTGTGTTCGAACATTTCCTGAAGCTGCTCCATCATTTTATAGGCAGTTTTGACATCCTCCAGCTTCGTCCTTAGCATGTCCGACATGCTAGCTAGCATGTGCACCTTGGCTTTGTTGTTGGCAGTGAGCCAACGCTTGTACTTCTCCCTTGATTCTTTTGAAGATAAATCACCAGGGACGTCAGGACAAACTTCAGTCATAACAAACTTGGAGTTGTCGCCGATCAACACAATGTTGATGTTTGACTTCCATTTGGGAAAATTCTCTCCATTGAGAAGTTCCTTGGAGAGAAGGGGGATAATGGGATTCGACATAGAGCTACAACTATCAATAAGTATAAATCAATGCGTTGTTTAACAAACATTTAATCATATAAACATTCAGAAATAACTCAAACATATAAAATATGCATAGATATGTAAAATACTAAAAAAACAAAAATCCACTATTTCTAAAGTATTTTAACTAGCCACGAATACATGTGTCCCGGTAGGCGAGAATCACAAATTCACTTAGTTAGATAGAAAAAACACCTCAATTAATAATTGTCTAAAACTATAACGTCCCGAATTTGCTAATAAGGCTTGGTACCTTGATTAGCATGTCGGGAGGGAAATAATTGATTTAATTGTATTATTATGTGATTAATCATGATGTATGTGTATTGGCGTTTGTATGATTGAGTTATGAAATGATAAAATTAGATATGCATGTTTAGGTGTATTAAATATGCATGTGGGCCCGTTCTTGTTAATAAGATAATGTTTGCAATTTTGGCCCGTTGATGGCATAAATGTAATTATGTATGTGTTATGCTTGAGACCACAGTATTTTGGAGATATATTTGTAATGTGTACTTCGAGGCGATCCTAGGGAGCGAATTAGCAGAATAGACACAACGGGATCAGATACCCGACTCAGGGTGAACCTAGGGGTATTTTGGGAACGTAGTATGTATTTGAGGATATTGGGTAACAAATAGCTATTTAGCGATTATTTGGGTATACAGAGATTAATTGGGGATTCATTGGACCACTTGAGGGTTGGCGAGAAATGTGGTAAATGACGGGTTTGCTCTTAAAGGCATTAAGAGGCTAAGGATAAGTCTAGGGGCATTTTGGTCATTTCCTAGGCTTAGGATAGACTTAGGAGACCTAAGAAACAACCCGAAACCAAACAATAAAAAACAATCTCTCAGCCCCCTCTCTCTCTCGTTTCTCTCTTCTCTTCTTGGTGCATTGTAATATTTTGGAATTCTTGAGAAGTTGGGCTTAGGAAATTGAAGATTGAGGCTAAGTTGATTGGGGATTTAGCTTAGGGGTCGAAATCCTTTCTAAGGTAAGCTTTACAACTTGATTTCTTTGTGAATTTACTTGCTTAGTATAGGTTTACACTGAGTTTTGTTCTACCCTTGATTGTTAAGATTTGATAGGGTTCTTGGTTAGTTTTAGAGGCAATAATGCTGCTTATGTTGTGTGATTGGGAGTTCTATACTCAATTATGAGTTTAGGTATTGATTTGGGTAAATTTCAATGGAATTGGCTTGAGAAAACACAGGGGAGTTGTGGGTTTTGAGCTCAAACCGCGACGCTGTTCTTCAAGCACCACGGCCCGTGTGCGTGAGAGGGCCCTGAAGGATCTTTGAAGTTGCCCAGGCGCCGCGGCATAGGTTGGGGCACACCGCGGCCCATGACCCCTAGGTGAGAGCCTCAAGCTCTCTGATTTGTAGAGGGTCACGACACCTCTGGGGAGGGCTGATTTTCCAATTAGGGTTTTTGGGCTTGAGAACTCAAACTTAGGGGCTCGGGAAGGATCCTACTACACAGTTTAGTATAATTCGAGGCCCCGGAGGCTAATATATTATTTTGAAGGCTTTTAATCGGTTTAGATTGTGATGGTTATTTATTATTACGTTGTGACTAGTTTTACTGCTAAGGCTAAGGATTAGGGATCGTGCTCAGGATCGACTTGTTTTGTCAGCTCAGGACTCAGGTAAGAAAATTATTTGTAACCGTAGAGAAGGCATGGCCCGATGATAACTCTACAAAATAGAGTTATTTTACCACTTTTTATGTGCTAATTGTTGCTTAATTCTTGAGATTTTAATTGATTTATCAAGTTTTAAAGTAATTTTGAATTTATTGGGCTTATGTTGATTTTATATATTTTTGTGTGTTTTTATAGTTATTTTGTTGTAAAATATTGTAGTTAATTATTTAAAATTAATATTGTTAAATTATGAGTAAAAAGATGCAATTTTGAGCTTAAATGTTTAAGTAAATTAAATTTTAATTAATATTTTCATGAAACTTTTGTTGTATATTTTATTATTGGAAATATTTAGTTTTAATTTAATTTATGTTGATTTTTGTAGAGAATTTATTGCATTTTTTGCTCTTGAAAAAGCAAGAAAAATGAAGGAAAATTGGCATTTTTAAGGAAAAGAAAGTAGGGAAAATGACATTTTAAAAAATGCCATGGATCAAGCTCCTCTGCTCAACCCGCCAGGCCCACCACGCTGCCTCCCAAGCCTGAGCCCGATCCCACCTGCTGGCCCAATCCTTCCTCCAGCCGTGCCTCCAAGCCTCCCTTCTTCAGCAAATCACCACACGCCCCAGCAACCCACGGATCATGCTCCAGCTCCCTTCAGCAATCCCCTTCAACGTTCCAGCCATCTACGCCTGAAGCCAGGACCAACCCGCATGCTCCCAGCCAGCTGAAAACAGCCACCAACCAGCTCCTTTATTCCATTTTTTGAGCCCATAAAAATGCCACAATGTACTCTTGTCCCCTATGTTCAAAAATGCCACTTTTTACCTCACTTTCTACACATTTTACCCCAAAATATCATCATTACACCCTATAATTTATCCATATTTGCCATATTATAATTAATTCAATTAATTTAATCAATTTAATTAATTTAAATTGATTAATTTAATACTCATTTTTGGCTATAAATAAGGGATTTGTGGTGCATATTTTGGAAAGGAGGTTACCATACCAAAAATTCTACACATTTCAAAACCTCTCTATTATCTTCATCTTCTTCTTCTTTTTTGTTACTTTCTATGTATTTTTAGAGGAAAATTTTGGGGGTTCATCCTCCAAATTTTCTGAACCCCCAAAATTTTCCTATTTATGTTTGTAATTTTTAGTTTGTATTTGCTATTCTAGTTATGAGTTTCTAATCCTTTTAAGATTATTAAGGTGATGATAAAACAATTTGTAACTAGATAGTATTTATTTTGTATGTTGATTTCCCATTTTGTGCAACAAAGTTTATGGAATTTTTTTCTTCAAATATCTTCTTTCATCTTAAATATCATGTATTTTGGATTGTTAGCACATATTTACACTTTGTTCTTCATTAGTGCAAAAACATAATATTCTTTGTGTAAGATGTGTCATTAAATTGTACACATCCATGCTTAGAACAAAAATATTATGTTTTGCCTTATAAATAATGTTCATTGATTTATTTGTTATTTCATTAGATTGATTTACACTAAATGCTTTGAAATTATAATTTTGAAAAGTGAAGAAAAATCTTATCTTTTTAGAAGTAATTTGTGCTTAAAATTATAAATCTATTTGGAAAATGATAGTTTGATTTATTTTAACTATCGCTAAAACTTGGGAATCAATGTACTTATAAATATTATTGAACTTATATTTTGTGGATTCTAATCCTTAACAATCTTATTTTACCATCTTGTTTACAATTATTAATTTAGTAATATATATTGTTTTTAATTTCTATATTATTGTCTTTTATTTTATTTTCATTATTAAAAAAATTTCATCAATCTTTGGAGCTAGGTTAGAATTTATTACTTTTGATTTAAAATAGTTTTCTTTTCAATTTTAGACAACTCCTTTGGGTTTGATCTCGTGCTTACACGAACACTATATTCCATATACGATTCGTGCGCTTGCGAGTTATAAATATTTAAAACATACTTGTTTTGGGTCCATCACCCGATTCTCTGTACTTAGTGTTATATGTGAATATTTGTAATTATTATGCCATGTATTTATGTTGAGACTGAACAACAAGGGTCGGAATCGGTGTTAAGCGTTCTCAATGCAAGCCGCCATAGCATGGCCATCTAGGGTGTTGTGTTCACCCGCTCGGCTAGGGCCATAAACTCGGTGCCTGGTAATGCACCCTGATCGAATCAGGTCGCTGTTTTGAATTGTCTATTATATTTGCGTTTAGTTATGCATCTACTGAAATGAATTGTTATGTGCTATGTTTGTTGAGTTTTCTTGCTAGGCCTTGGCTCATGAGTGCTCTATGGTGCAGGTAAGGGAAAGGAAAATGGCGACCAAGCATGAGTTGGAGGGCATGGAACGGCGCGTACATGTGTTTGCCTACTTGGATACCACAGCTGGGGTTGTTTTGAGGAACACATTATTAATATTTGATTTTGTCGCCTAGGTGGACTGTACACTAGCTTTTGAGTTGTAAATATGTTTTAAAAAAATATTTTAGGATCCCAATGTAACACTTTTATAATTTAAATGAATGTCCAAACTTTTATACCGAATTCTTATTTAAACGATTCGTTACTTTAATTAATCACATCTTTTGATCTAATACCTCGATTAGCGAGTTAATTGCACGTTTTAAAATCACATGGTAACGACTCTAAGGTAGTATGATGTTACAAAAACTATTATTACTTGTTGCGATAATTTTGCTATGCAAGTGCACACAGTCGCAAACTTGTAATAAAATGGTAAAACCAAGTATCGTCCTCAAGGACTGAGTTATCAATTACCAGTCAATTAATCTCTTGTTCTATTTGATGAATTAAAACTTCTTGATTTTTGTAAAATACAGCAAAAGAACCGATAAAGTGCAGAAATAATAATCGGCAATTAAATAGAATAATAACTAATAGTAAAAACTCTTAATTCAATCACTGAGAAACAATTAGGATATTCAATCTCATCAACTATCCTTCCTATTATTCCCTAACGCAAAGTATGAATTCTTCTTATTTTTACCTAATTCAATTAACAAGTTGAAACAACAGTCTATAATCATACTATGAATTATAAACTCAACCTAGGTGACAATTTCCTATATTTCTATGGTAAATTGAACCACAAAGGTAGCATTAAATTCCACAACTTAATAACAGCTACACAATTAATTCAGATACTTTCGTTCTAAATTAGAATTATGTCCAATATAACCAAGGCATAATTAAATCTCACTTCTCAGATTTTGACTTAAAAACATATGAATATGACTAAAGATGGCCAATCAATAATCACTCTATAAGAACAGATTATATGGAATTGAAGAAGATTGAAGAAGAGGAAATTAAAATTGCATTAGGTCATAACAGAAATTCAAGAGATTCAATTGAACATCCTAAACAGAAAATTAGTTCATAGTCATAGTGCTAATCACAACAGAAATTAAAAATAACACCAGGAAGAAAAACATGTAAAAATACTCTAAGCTTGAGCCTTCAACACCAGAACTCCTCCCTTCGTCCGTACGTCCTTCTCTCTTCTTTTTCGTCCTTTAAAACCTAGGATTTTTAGATTTTAGAGAGGCGGGCCGCGGCTCTACATACACTATGCCGCGGCCCGTGTCAAAATTTCTGGGCAGACTATCCTTTCAATGCCGCGGCTCTCTGAAACCATGCCGTGGCCCGCATCGTTGTTTTCTGGGCAGAGTGCCCATCCATGCCGCGGCCCTATCTAGCCATGCCGCGGCCCGAAGATGTCCTCAAAAAAACATGCTTCTGTTTCTCCCCCTAGCCGCGGCCCTACTTTGATCATGCCGTGGCTCTTAAGGAATTCTTCAATTGTTCAAGTTTTCATCCCAAAATTTCACCAACACTTCCAAATGGTATTGAGAACCATTCTTGATCAAAATATGATGAAAAACTCGATTATTTCTTCCCTTTCTTTGGCATTTCCTTCCACATGCTCAATTCTTCCTGATATTCACAAAAACAACCAAACAAAGCGTAAACCCGCGCTAAAACAAGGAAAAACAAAATAAAAGACTACTAAAAACATCACCAAAACATCATAAAAACTAGACTCATCAGTACTAACCTTCCTATTCGATCAAAGTCACAGAATCCAACTATTTCGAACTTTATGAGCTAGACCCACGATTTTGATTATTATAGACTTAGTTCTCATAATCACCGTAGGGATGAGTCTATGATGATTTGATCTATAACTATCTATCCTAAGAAATTTAATCTTGTTAAAAGTCTGGTGAACAACATCCATAGGGAGAAGTAATCAAAGCGTCATAAAGCCCCACTAAACTCTAACCTTGTTAAATTAACGGTGGAGATCGGATTTCAAAAATTAAAGCTCATTAATATTATTTACCTTGTGAAATTTACAAAACTAGGTTTTTCATATTATTTAAAATAATTAATAAACCTTAGAATAAATTTCTTTTAATTCTAAAATACCCATTTAAATCCACTTTAAATATTTAGAATTACTGTGTTACTAATCAATTAATTTAGGTTAAACTAAAATTAATCTAATACAATCAAGTCCAACTTAGATAAATGAACCTTAACAATTTGGACTTGCATGGAGGAGAGCTGGGTCCAATATGTCTTTCCCACTACAAGGCCCCCTAACTTCCATACATAACGCAAAAGACGGAATTTAAACCTTCGTTTTATTGATCGTTATTCAATTGATTAGGCTCAATTTAGTAATGCAAAGCAAATGAGTCTTCACAAGTGGAACCACCCACAAGAGAGGAATTTAAACTTTACATGTTCAATTGGGCCCAAATAAAACCTGTCAATATTATGACCTGTTTTATTTGATCTTTTTCCCATTATCTAAAATAATGGGCCATCACTATAAGCCTATCATCTAAGCACAAATTTGCAAAAATGACAGTTATAATGATGCATGACATATTAATTAATTGGATGGGTCTAGCATACAATCTATATGGCATGTTACTAATTTATCCATGCACACATTTATTACCAAAATAAATGAATAGCTAAAACAAATAATTAATCAATCAATTTCATGAAATCAATAAATTAATTAATCACAATCAATTTTAATTCAATAAATCTTCAAAATATCAATCATATAAAAATTAATTCAATTATTCCCATTTGATAAAAAATATCTTTATTTTCCTTTTAGAAAAAAATTACTAAAAAGATATTTACTTGCACAAAAATATACCATTTATTAAGGAATTAAATATACAAATTCAAAATAAATGAATTTTTTTTTCTTCACATATATAAAAATATGGTAACTAATTTATATATATATATGTATATAAACACACTAGACAATTTATTAACGTGCAGCAGCACATTGCTTTTTTTTTTTAATTACGTTATATATATATATTCATATAACTTAACAAAAAAAATTATACATATATACATATATGCCGTGAGCAAAAAAAAATCTCAAAATAAAAAAAATAATTTTTGTGCAATTTTCAAATTTTGATTTCATGCACAGAGTTTATGAGTTTTATACAACAAAATAAAGCACACATAAACAATCATAAACATACAAAAATCATTAACAATATTCTATTAGCACCACACATACATAAAACTTAAACATGCAAACAATTATACTACCATCCAATTAATCTATCTAACATATAAAAAAAATCACATACATGTGTATATACATATAAACTAGCAACCATTGACTTTGAAGCCAGTTGTAGGATCTCTTTTTTATAAGTCTATATGCATGCTCTCTTATTGAATGCTAAGTATTACAAGGAATCCAATAACAATAACAAAACCATTAAAGTACTTACGAGATTTTCATACAGAGATTCGTAAATACAATAACAAAACCATTAAAGTACTTACGAGATGTGTAGTGGAACAATGACTACACCCTTTGGATTCCCTAACCTTTTGTCCTTATTGAATGCTAGGTATTGCAAGGAATCCAAACCGCTTTGAAACAATACCACAATCTTACAAGTCTTTTTCTAAAACAACCTAGTGTTTGTGTAGGCAAGTCTTAACACACGAGAAGATAATTTCTAGAGAAAAAACTAAGAGAGAGTGGGCGGCTAGGTATAGAATATTAATAGTGAATTTTTACCTTGTCAAATTCATATGTCCTAATGGATTCTATAACACTAGTATAGATAGGCCATTAGCTAGGACATAAAACATATTTCAGTTACCCATTTTATTTTAATTATCTAATAATTATAATTAATTAAATACTTGTTAAAATTAACCAATTATAATTTTGACCTTTATCTAATTTATTTTATTAATATTAATATCAATTTATCAATATTAACAAAATTGTCCAAATTAGCTATAATACTCTCTTTTTGAGACTTTGCAATAAAAACCTCAAATTTTCTTCTATTTCTTTTCGCATAAAATATCAATAAATAATTTAACATTATTTATTTCCATTGAACTAATCAATATGATATTTTATAATTAATAATTAAATTAATTATTCAAGACTACTAGGTTGATTTTGATAAGAGATGACATGGTGATCGGTAAAATATGCACGCAAGTGTACGTGATCATGTCAAGTAATAAATTCCGTAAGAACAGATATCGTCCCACAGAGACTATTAAATAATTACCAATAATCACTTTTCACTTTCTATTTGGTGATTGAAATTGAAATGAATAATTATAAACTACGAACACAATTTAAATAAATGTAAACAGAACAGTAAATCAAAAGATAAAATTAATAAGAAAAAGCCCAGAGAATTAATTTCATCAACTTTTCATTCTATTAATTTTACTAATCAATTCTAAATCTCTTCTTCCTATTCTAATAGTAGGTTAACACAAATAGATTCCTATTCTTTTTCAAGATATAAGATCTCAACCTATATGCAAGTTTTCTACATCTCTGTGATAAACTTAAACACATAGCAGACATTAAGAATGGTAACCTAATTGCTACACAAGTCATACAGATACTCTCGTCCAATATGTAACCTATGTCTATATAACGATAGCATATTCCATTCGCATCTTTCAAGTTTTGAATCAAAATCATAGATCAAGCAAATAGCGATCAAGTATTTACTAGCATTAAGCAAACATCGTATAGATTAGAATAAAGAAGAAGTATCAATAGAACATTATAATAAATTAAATCAAAATTCAAGTGACTACATTAACCCTTTTATAGAGGACTTAGTTCATATCAATCATGACTAAAATCATAAAACAATTATTCAGAACCATAAAATTAAACTACTAAAAACTAAGAGAAAAGTGAATAAATATAAATCAATAATGCTCCACAGCTGCTAATCCCAAATCCCATAACTGCCTTTACAAATGACCTAAAAATTGTATTTAAACACATTTTCCTCAAATTTTAATGAGGCGGGTTGCGACTTACCCATCCCTGAGTCGTGACCCGTGTCCTTTTTCTGGGAATTCCTATCTCCTCTGGAAGTTCAGGTGTTGCAATTTGATAGACCAAGTCGCGACCCGCCTGAACTTAATCTCCTTCATTGAATCGTCTCTGACTTCGTCCCAGCCACAACTTACAAGGGCGAGCCGAGACTTGCAAGGGCGAGTCGCGACTCCTTGTTCCAAATTTCTAGGTTTTACTATTTTCTTCACTTCTTTTTGTACTAGAGTCATCCAAATATTCCTGGCTCACCCGCGTTCACACAAAAATGGCTAAAGACGCCCAATATACCCATTTTCATCATCAAATACGCTCCTTTCCTATCCATTTCCCAATTCATAGCAAAAACATGTTAAACAAAACAAACACAAGCATAATACCGAACAAAACTCACAATTTGACTGGAAACTAAGACTAAAACAAACTCTAAAACTACCCTAAAATGAACTTATCAAACTCCTGCAAACTTAATCTTTGCTCGCCCTCAAGTAAAGAATCTAACTAGACTCAAACCTAAGCAAACCAAGTTGAAATAACTAACCAATTCCAACACTCAAAACTGTTATGCACATATAATTCTCAGGAAAGCAACATGCTAATTAAAATATTAATCCAGATTTTCAGTCAAAATACTTCATCCCTTCATTGCAATCTATTAACACCAAAGCTCATTTACTCATAACTCGCAAATAAAACAATTGAACCACGTTATGCACCTCAAATACTCACCAACTAAGCACATAACCAAGTTATTCCATATGTTTGCATTACTTAATATTCTCCATTAATATAAACAAATGCACAAATAAGAATCAATAGGACTTTACAAATGTTGTAATAGAAGGCTTAGGTACAGGTAGATAAACAAAAACCTTTTAGGCTTAATTATACCACAAGCATTTCTAACTAAACAAACTTTCCCAACAATTTCAAACAACTCAACCCTTGTTACCCCTTTTTCTTTTCAATGATTGAGCAAATTATGCAAAACCAACTCATTTTTTTAATATTACCCTCCCCCAAACTTAGATTTTTCAATAGATAATTGTTTGGGAGTGTAGTCATTTTTCACTTTCGTTTAAATTTTCTCAATCACAAAAAAAATTCGGAATAACACATGATACATAACATCCCATTACACATTCACTCCCCACACATAATAATTTTCAGGCTCATGGTAAGGGTCAAAGAACAAATGGTAATCAAATTCACAGCTAGGCTAAAGAATGTGTTCACAAGAAAATAGTTATAAAGCTCAAAACAACTAACTAAGGATAAAATTTAATAGGGTTAGCTTGAAAGGCACAAACAGTCGAAAAAATTGCCTATATCCTTTTCCTATATATGCATTGTTTCAAATTTCATCTTAAATAGTAAGAAAACAAGTTCTTGAATTTTTTTTAAACTTTTTCAATCCACAATCCAAATTCGACGTGCATAAAATAACTCAATTATAACATTTCCAAATCATGAGCAATAGATCTCTAATGTTAACAGATCACATTGAAAAAAAATAAAGTATTCTAACCAAGCACACAGCTTGTTTCATGAGCACATCAACTTTTCCTTTGGATTATACAACATAACATTCAATCACATCAAAATGGCAATTGTCATCAACTTAGTCAAAAACCTAAAACATGACTCAATACAAATTAACTAACAAACAAAATTGAAAATCACATTAAATAACATAAAACTAAATATAAATCCCTCCCCCAAACTTAAACCTTAACATTGTCCCCAATGTTATAATAAAATGAAAGAAAAAGAAAAAGAAAAAGAAAAAGAAACATACCTTGCTCTGAATGTCAAAACGGAGGCTGGTCTTGGAAAGGATTCCATGGTGGTGGGTACGAAAAATAGTGCTTATTCGCTTCTTGGTTAGACAATCTGTAAACCAACTCATTTTGTCTATCCGCTTGGGCTCGATGATAATCGTGAAGTTCCCCCAAATAGTTATGGGTATGTTGGTTTTGCCGAATAATGTAGTCCAATATTGCCAAGTGCGGATCCGGTGGTGCCTCAATTTCCATAAATTAAGGGTAAACTCCTCTCCTCTCCTCGTCTGCTTGCCTTGGTTCTTCTTGTTGTGGCTCGACTGGTTGAACATTCGCTGGCTCATGATCTTGGTCTTCATCGCCTGCCTCTCGAGCCTCACGGGGTCGTCTCACAGGTGGCAAAAATGAGGGTGGCCGAAAATTATATAAAGTAGCTCTAGGTATAGGATTCATGGCTTTCCTATATCTATCACTAGGGTAGACGGGTGCTTCCCACACCTCACATAAAATAGTAATCATGGTACCATGACCTAGGCCTACTGTGGTGGTAAGTTTACATAAATCCTTGATACTCATGCGGATCACCCGACCAATGTCTATTGTAAGACCTTTCATTATCGCATATAATAAAAGACATCGATCAGGGCCAACCTCAGAAAGATGAGTATTAGGCATTGAGCGAGCACTCACAAATATTGTCCAAGCCTTAGTCGTTTGATTCATTTGATACCTCTTTAAATACTTGGGCTCACCCTCATTAAAAACAAACCGTGCGCCAGGAATGCCTAAGGTTCCAACCACATCAGTCCAATCCACCTCACTATAATAAGCCAATTGAAAATATTCATCATCTTCGATTTGCAACATGGGTAACTCATATAGTGCGTCGATGTTGTCAATATCGCATTCCACCGTTACCCCTCTCACAATCACTTTCCTATCCACTTGGCTTGGGAAGTTAGCGTAAAATTCATATACCAAAGAACAATTGGCCTTCGTCATATTCCTATCTACAAAATTTTTCCAATTTTTGCGTTGAATTTTAGCGCGAATTAGGTCATAAGGATACTGAGGGTATGGGGTATTCTGGTACTCCATCCTTCTCTCATGAACCACCGACCGTAAACATAACCTCTTATAATTCTCAAAAGCATCCTTACTAATAAATTTGGTCGGGTCATATTCCTGTGGTGGAGGAGGTGGTTGTACTTCTGGGTAGTGGGGCACTAGATGAAGATGGTCGTGAGGCATTTTTTCGAAGAAGAGACTCTAGTAGGGTTCTTCCTTGGCCCCATAACAATTAAACATATTTTTCACTCTTGTTTCTAAGCAAAATTCGGCAACACCTCCCCTTAAATTTCTTACTCCCCTCAAATGAAATAGGCAAATCACAATACCAACCTAAAAAACACAATTTATACTAGGAATTTGTCCCAAAATTCCAATGAAATCTCTTTACAATCAATCACCAAACTAATTCAATCTCAAAACTTGAAGAACATAGAAAATTAGAGACTTACTTGCCTTTGATATTGCCCATAATCTTCAAATATTCTCCTTTCTCCAATGCCACATATAAGACTATCTAAGGTTTTGATTAGAAGAAGGAATGGAGGGGAATATAAATCTAGGAAGGTTTGGGTGTGGATTTATGGTTGTTTTAGAGAGGATGAAGATGGTAGAAAGGGAGAGAACTTGAAAAAAAATTGGGTTTGAAGGAAGAAATGTTCAGAATGTGGGTTATGGTTTTTAAAAAATTGGGTTTATAGTGAGTTTTCTTTTCCTGATGGAGGTGCACCGCGACCTAGCGATAGCAAGTCACGACCCACATCTTTTTTTTTCTCAATTTTTTATGTGCAGGCGCTGCGACTCAGTAAGAGCAAGTCGCGGACCGCCTTTTTTTTTTCTTCCAAAAAACAGCTTGTCTCTGACTTTCAAGCGCGTCGTGACCCATAAGGACAAGTCGCGACCTGCCTCCACCCACTCATAATTCATGCTCTCTAACTTTTGCAAGGGTCGCGATTTATAAGGGCAAATCGCAACCCTAATTCCTTCAGAAACTCGAGATTTTTCCTACGATTTTGTAACTCCCAGGAGTCGCAACTTGGTCCCCAAAGCGATTTTTTTCTCAGCCATTAGTCATTTTTCATGATTCGCACGGTTCCTAAATACAACCTACTCAATAACTAAATAAAAATGAATCTTTACAACTCCAAAACAAAATTAAATAAAATTGTTCAAATAATTAAGAATTAAAACAAAAACACAATTAAATTATAGGAATGCCTCCTACAGCGCTGTCGGTAACGACATTTAGCCGAACTTTGAACACCCAATTCAGAGGGGTTCCAAGATCACCACAAACTTGCATTTTTCCACCAGGTCTTTCAAATAGTGCTTCAATCTCTGAACTTTCACCTTAAAGTGTCATGTTTTCTCCCTATTAATTTGCACCACTCGGTAAGGCAATGACACAACAACCGTGTATGGTTCCGACCATCTCGACTTCAATTTACCTAGAAAGAGCTTTAATCGGGAGTTAGATAACAAAACTTTGTCTCCCTGTTGGAAATATTTCCTAAGTATCCCCTTATCATGAAAGGCCTTGGACTTTTCTTTATAAATCATTGCATTCTCATAGGCTTTATTCTGAAATTCATCGAGCTTGTTCAAGTCCATAAGCCTATTCTGTCCCGCCATAAAGAGATCAACGTTTAGCTTTTTCATAGCCCAGTAAGCTTTGTGCTCCAGTTCCACCGATAAATGACAGGCCTTACCAAACACCAATCGATACAGTGACATACCAATCGGAGTCTTTAAGGTTGTACGATATGCCCAAAGGGAATCATCAAGCCTTTTCGACCAATCCTTCCTTGATGTATTTACAGTCTTTTCCAGGATACTTTTAATCTCTTGATTTGACACTTCTGCTTGACCGTTTGTAAGGGGATGGTAAAACAAAGCCTTTCGATGATGAACTCCGTAATGAGCACATAAAGTAGTGAATGACTTGTTGCAGAAGTGACTTCCTCTATCACTAATAATTGCTCTTGGAGTACCGAACCAGGTAAAAATATTTTTGTGAAGGAATGTAAGTACCTCTTTACCATCACAAGTAGGAGTAGCTGCAGCTTCCAACCATTTAGAAACATAGTCCACCGCAAGCAGAATGTACTTGCTATTATAAGATGACGGGAAAGGTCCCATAAAGTCTATTCCCCACACATCGAACAACTCAACTTCAATAATTCCAGTCATCGACTGTAACACCCTAATTTCTCATAAATTATCGAGAACACAATGTTGAATCATAATTATAAACATTGCTATTTTATTGAATAAAACTTACAATAAAATATATGGATCCATGGTTTTACAAAAGTAAAATAACTATCTTTATATAAAAATGAGCAACATTAAATAAAAATTTTAAAAAAATAACATGCTTTAATAAAAATAAATAGGCCTGCTTGATCTTCCTCGACTATATGATCCCCACGAGTACATCACGAAGTTCCTAGGTCCCACTCACCGCCGACCTTTCTGTCATCAATTTTCTGTACAACAACATCATAAGGGGTGAGCTTCTAAGCCCAGTAAGGAAAAATACAAACAAGAGTTAGTCATATAATCATTTAATCAACATATTCTAAATTATACAAGAGTCATAAAAAAAAAAAACTTGTTTATACTAATCATATCACATCACAAAACCATAGGTCATATCATAGCCTAAGTGTAACGCCCTGAACTCCAGGGATCGTTACAGTGTGCATTTTAAACAGTGTTAAACTCGCTAATCAAGTCATTTGGCCATAATCGTGTAACTATGTATGATTAGCGGTTTAGGGTTAAAATTTTTGGTTAAGATATAACGTTTCACTAAAATGTTTACGGTATCCATTGGGATCCAAAAAATATAATTTAAAGGTTAATTACAGCAAAATATTTACAACCAACTGACTTAGGCGGCAAAATAAGGTTTAACCCTAGTTCCTTTTTCAATCCTCGACCGTGGCGGTCGAGCAGTCGCATATGTACACATCGTCACCTAAGCTCTCTAACTCAAGGTTGGTCCAGCTTTCTTTTGCCTTTACCTGCACCATATAGCACCCGTGAGCCAAAGCCCAGTAAGAAAAGTCAATATGCTCATGAACAAGTAATAACATGTTGCTAAGTCATAATAGGCATGCCTAGCAGTAATAACCCTACTCATGCATGTAAGCAGGTACAAATACATGTTTGTGAAGTCCTGCGCTCTGAGTAGATGACTCATAAGTCTCTCGCTCTAAGGTAGATGACTAATAAGTCATTCCTTGATCAATTGACTAATAAGTCACTCTCTAAATAGATAACTGATAAGTTCATCTCGATCAGATGACTGATAAGTCTATCTTAGTCAGATGACTGATAAGTCTATCTCTGTCAGATGACTGATAATTCTATCCCGGTCAGATGACTAAAAATTCTATCTCGGTCAGATGACTGCTAAGTCTATCTCGGTCAAATGACTAATAAGTCCATCTCGGTCAGATGACTAATAAGTCTATCTCGATTAGATGACTAATAAGTCTATCTCGAAGGTCCCATACCCTCCTAGCCATGTGACGTGTAGGTCACCTCAGCATTTCCGGCTTTGGCTCTAAGTAACTAGCCTTTAGACTAGACAAGCGCTTTTAGTTTTCATCGAACTTGAGATCGGTCCGGCATTAATGCTCATGATGAGTCATTCAATCCAGATGTCGATTAGATATAATCTTTATCGGCTTGCGTTAAACACGCTACAATGGTCCTTGACTTATAAGTCAATGCCATACGACCAGTGCTCGGTACTACTGCCGAACTTGACTAGTAAGTCACAGCTTCATAGTTAATACCGACACCATTGTCGATTCTGACTAATAAGTCAGTGCCATTCACAAGTGAGCAAGATTTGCTAAGCATTTGATATGAATCAATGTCCACATTTAAACACTCAACATGCCTCAATAATCACCATGCATGTCACATATGGGGTGCGGTTTTCTTACCTTTGGTCCAAGCACAAGTTACCAATAAACGAGCCACAAGCACGATCCTGATTCCAAGCCCCTAGTGAAAACCTAGTCACAACCATAATATAAAACCTCATCAAAATGAGTAAATAAATACTTCCAAACCCAAACCTAGCCTTCGGGAAGTCGAATCCTACTCAACATGGTAGTAGAATCGATCCCAGGCCCTTAGAGTTAAGTTCCACGACTAAAACAAAATCTGGGCGAAAATGCCCTCTAGCACCGCAGCCCCACCTCCCAAGCGCCGCGGCCCGCCCCCAAATAGGGGAATAACCCTTCTCTATCTAAGCCTAGCACCGCAGTGCCCCACCTTGCGCCGCGGCCCTAACAGCCCATCAGCAACATCCACCTTCTTCATCAAGCTTGGGCTACGGCGCCCAAGAACCAGCCATTTTTCCTTATTTTCTCCATTTAAAAACCTTCCAAAAACCTATCCAAAATCCCAAAATCAAAGTTCCCAAACATCCCTATGATCCAAAACCCAAGCTTCAATTCAATAAAAAACTCATCAAAACACAAAATCCAATTTAAGCCTAAAAACATTAAAAACTTAGAACTTAAAACTTGAATTACCTCCGATTGAGTTGTTTCCCAACTAAATCCTTCGGCTAATAAGCTTCTAATCTTCCCTAGAATCGCTATGCCTCAATCCTCGCTTGAATCCGAGTCCTAGAACTCAAGTTTCCTTTGAAAATGCGATTGGGAGACGAAAATGGAACTTTGAGGGAGAGAGAACATTCTGGACGTTCTTTTTATTTCCTAACAGGTTACTTCAAGCTTAAGTAGCCTCAAACAAATCCAAATGCCCGGGGTCCCGAAAATGCCCCCGGGGGTAAAATAGTCAAAACTTCCAGAATTTCCCCTGATCTTATTAACTCCCAATTTATCATCAAATACTTATTCCCATTACCCAATAGCTCGGTAATGTGCTAAATACCCCTTGACTCACTCTGAATTAAGTATAAATACTGTTGTGACTTTTCCACTAGCTTACCTCCTAGGATCGTCTCGTGCTGAGTAACCCTAGCATAACCAAATAATAATGAAACACCACACACATATCACATATATGCCAAATATGCCCAAAATGGCCAAAATATAAAATTCATCCAATTAATCAGAAATTGGTTCACATGCATATTTAATACACCTAAACATGCGTATAATCATTTAATTGCATAATAAATCAATTATGGCCCTCTCAGCCTCCTAATCAAGGTCCTAAACCTTATTAGGAATTTTGGGGCATTACACTAAGTCATCATCATAAATTATAATCTAAGTCATAAATCATAGGTCATAAGTCATAATCATAACTGTAGGTCATAGATCATAATCATAACTGTAGGTCATAATAACCAGTCGGATATAATAAAAAGATAAGTGCTTATACAAGGGTGGCAAATAAGCCCCGGACAAAAGTTCGTCATACACCGGACATCAACTTAGGTCCATCATAAAGTTTTGACAACCGAGCCTACCAAACATAAGTCTGTCATACATCATTGGACACCTTAGGTCCAAACACACTTACCCCTTTATTGTACCTAAAATGTTAGGTCATACAAAAACATAGCCTAGATCATAAACTAAACTATCAAATTCTCCTTACCAAAAACCAGGATATTGGAGACAAGAGCGGGATTGAAAAAAGACTTACCAAAAACCTTAAGTTTGAACAGCTAACCAAAAGTCATTACAACAAGTTAGGTTTTGAAATAAAAGGAAATAATAAGAATGGAAATGGAGTGAACCTGAAGATTAATGGTACCTTAGATAGCTTAGAGCTTCGAGCTATACCTCAAACACCGAAATCACACAAAAGTTTACTTCCCAAATGTTTAGAAAAGCTTAGATTTGAAAGCTTTTAACCCAAAAAACCTAGTGTTTCTCTCTAGAACGAACTTAGTAGCTTGAAGGCTCTGAAATGTGCTTGAATGATGAAGAGAATGGCTGAGTGAATGGTCCTATTTATAGAGTTCAAGGAGTGAAACTAACTCCCATTTCAATAATTAAAAATACATTTTTCACTCAACAGATGCCCAGAACTCGGTCAAAAACATTCAAGAATGAGTCAAAGTTGTTGAGGGATGTTTCTAGTTTTGGATTCCATGAAGATTCAAAAATGGCTACTGGAGCCGATATATCGCCTACACCATAATCCCGAGGGTCCGTGATTTCGTTCGTGCGAAATCGACGTGTTTTCCGTATCAACATATGCGATATATCGGCCCCTATAGCTGCGATATATTGACATATGTTGATATTTTAAACACGTTTTTGCACACTTTCAACACACTTGAATTTGTTTAAACCACTTTGACTGAGTAAAACGTGATCCTAATAGATGAGGGAAGGTTCTAGACCTTCTAGATCTATCATTTATTAATTTATTCATCTAAAATGCTTAAATCCTTAATAATCATACGTGCGACAAGTGTCATGTTCTTAATTATTCTATCTAAACCTTAGGTTATAATAAATAATATTTCTAGGGCCAGCTATATTAATCAAACCTTATGTTAAAATTAATATTTCTAAACCATAGGTTAAACTTATAAAATCTATAACTATTTCTACTAGTTTTTAACTAAATCTCGGCTTTGACCAATATCCATGAAAACTAATACTACCTACTACCTCTACCTCTACCTCTACCACTACCACTACCACTACCCCACTACCACTACCACTACCACTACCACTACCACTACCACTACCACTACCACTACCACCACCACCACTGCCACTGCCACTGTCACCACCTCCACTACTACTACTACTACTGCCACCACCTCCACTACTGCGACTACTACTACTACTACTACCACCACCTCCACTACTACGACTACTACTACTACTACTACTACTACTACTACCACTACCACCACCACCACCACCACCACCACCACCACTACTACTACTACCACCACCACCACCACCACTACTACTACCACTACCACCACTACTACTACCACTACTACCACTACCACCACTACTACCACTACCACCACCACTACTACCACTACCACGACCACTACCACCACTACCACTACCACGACCACTACCACTACCACTACCACTACTACCACCACCACCCATTGCCCTGTCACTACCACCACCACTAGTACTACTGCCACTACCACCACCACTACCACTGCCACTGCCACTGCCACCACCACCACCACTGCCCTGTCACTACCACCACCACTAGTACTACTGCCACCACCACCACCACCACCACCTCCACCTCCACCTCCACTACCACTACCACTACCACTACCACTACCACTACCACTACCACTACCACTACCACTACCACTACCACTACCACTACCACTACCACTACCAGGGGCGGACTTAGAATATATTTTTACTGGGGTCAAAAAAAAAATTCAAAAAAAAAATAACATCCATTAACAAAAATACATATGAATAATATTCTCATAAATTAAAAGCAAAGTACATGTGGTAAAGTTTGAAATAAACAAACAGAACTATAAAATCTTAAAAAAGAAAAAAGAAAATGTAAATATTTTAGTGGGGTCAATACATTTAATTATTAAAATACTTAAAATATTACAAAAATATTAACATATGTACATGTAATTTATAAAAGTTCACTGGGGTCAGTTGACCCCACTCGTTCCATATTGTGTCCGCCCATGACTACTACTACTACTACTACTACTACTACTACCACCATCACCACCACCACCACCACCACCACCATCTAGCTAAGTAAAATTCTGAGACGCTACATCGACATTTGATCTCTTCTCGATATGTTACCAGTCCTTTTGAAACAATCACAACTCTTGACAAAGACACTAGCATCTTTAAATAACGTAGGCCAATAAAACCCACATTGCAGAACTTTTGCTGATGTCCTTGTTCCTCTAAAGTGACTGCCACAATGAAGAGTGTGGCAATGAGTAAGAATGGAAATCATCTCCTCTTCCAGGACACATTGTCTAATTATTTGATCAGTACAATGTCGAAAGAGAATTGGCTTATCCCAATAATAATGTTTGAATTTCGAATAAAACTTTTTAAGTTGTTGCCTTGACATGTATGGAGCCACAACTTTAGCTACCAAATAATTGACACAATCAGTGAACCACTGTAGCTTTTCTTCCCTTTCAATAGAAAATAATTGTTCATCCGGGAAGTTGTCATCAATTTGTACCTCTTTCTCATTAGGCTCTTCTTCTTTTTCCAATCTAGATAAATGATCTACAACTAGATTTTATGTCCCTTTTTTGTCACGAATTTTCATATCAAACTCTTGCAATGATAGGACCAATAGAATCAAGCAGGTTTGGCATCCTTCTTGTCATAAGGTACTTAATAGCATAATGGTCTATGTAGACAATCACCTTATTACCAATTAAATATGGCCTGAACTTATCCAATGCAAAGACAATTCCAATTCCAAGTAATTCCTTCTCAGTAGTTGCATAATTTAATTGAGCATCATTCAAGGTCCGAATAGCATAATAAATTTTTCGGAATACCTTGTCAATTCGCTGCGCTAGAACTGCTCCCACTGCATAATCACTCGCATCACACATCAATTCAAAGGGGAGTTCCCAATTCGGGGGCACCACGATCGGTGAAGTGATCAATTTCTCTTTTAAAGTATTGAAGGCACGTCGACAATCATCATCAAAATTAAACTGTACTCCATTCATTAATAGTGCAGATATGGGTTTAGAAATCTTGGAGAAATCTTTAATAAATCTCCTATAAAATCCAGCATGTCCAAGAAAACTTTGAACACTTTTTACTGAAATTGGTGGAGGCAAGTTCTCAATAGTTGATATATTTGCACGATCTACCTCTATGTATTTGCTTGAAATCTTATGGCCAAAAATAATTCCTTCACTCACCATGAAGTGACATTTTTCCCAATTCAAGACCAAATTAGATTCTTTGCATATTTTTAACACATTCTCCAAATTCTTTAAACACATATCAAATGAGGAGCCAAAGCTTGAAAAATCATCTATAAATATTTTGATGCTCTTTTCCACCATATCAGAAAATAGGGACATCATGCATTGTTGAAAAGTAGCAAGAGCATTGCATAATCCAAATGGCATTCTACGAAAAGCAAACGTACCATAAGGACAAGTGAAAGTAATTTTCTCTTGGTCTTTGGGAGAAATAGGTATTTGATGATAACCGGAGTACCCATCTAGGAAGCAATAGAAATGATGGTCCGACAGTCTATCAAGCATTTGATCAACAAAAGGAAATGGGAAGTGGTCTTTCCTTGTTGCCTTGTTTAATTTTTAGTAATCAATACAAATTCTCCACCTCGTCACTGTACGAGTTGGAATTAACTCATTCTTTTCATTTTTGACTACTGTCATTCCACATTTTTTTGAAACCACTTGTACCAGGCTTACCCACGAACTATCCGAGATTGGATAAATAACACCACCATCTAACCACTTCCAAAATTCTTTCCAAACCACCTCTTTCATAGTGGGATTTAACCTCCTTTGAGTGTCAATTCTAGGCTTGTTGTCCTCTTCCATTAGAATACAGTGCATAACAGTAGAGAGACTAATAACTTTTATATCAGCTTAGGTCCAACCAATGGCCAATTTATGAGCTCGAAACACTCTTAATATTTTTTCCTCTTCAACAGTAGATAATGAAGTTGAAATAATAACCGGGAGAGTGTCATTCTTACCCAAATAAGCATACTTAAGATGTTCCAGTAAAGTCTTCAATTCAAGTACCAGTGGCTTCTCAATAGATGGTAGTGGTCTCTCGTGCCCTTGTCCAAGTTCCTCATATTTCTTCTTATAAACAGGTCCAACAGAATTTAACCAATTTACATATTCAATGACCTATGTATCATCACAGTCTTCCATACTTGGCGAAATAAGACTCATCTCAAGCGGATCTTCGATGAGTCTTCCCTTTGACAAACTTTCCCTAATTGCATTCACACTAAAGCAACTATCACTTACTCTAGGATACTTCAAAGCCTTGAACACATTAAATACAACCTCATCGCCCTGAACTCTTAGCCTCAACTCTCCTTTTTGAACATCTATCAAGGCTTGACTAGTGCCTAAAAATGGTCTCCCCAAAATAATTAGAACATCTTCATCTTCCTCCATAATAAGCACAATAATTGGAAATTTGGAGAATTGTTTGTCAAGAATGGCCTTTCAGAACCACTGAGGGTAAGGAATCTTTGGTGTAGGCTCGGTGTATATCGGCTTCTCTTTCTTTGGAAGGTATTCAGTAACCTCCTCTTGTGTTGGACTAGTGACCTATTGACCCTCTATCTTCTTTCCCTTGTCTTCCACTGTAGGCCCATCATACTTAGTCATGCTCCTCTAAGTGACAGCTTGACATTGCTCTTTGGGGTTCACCACAATTGAACTAGGTAAAGCCCATTGATTACGGTCTACCATTCACTTTGTAAGTTGGCCAACTTGTGTTTCTAATCTTCGAATGGATGATCTGGTTTTTGTCATAAATTGGCTAAATAAATCAATTGGTACCTCTGGTTTAGTCACTTGAGGCGATGGATGTTGATGTTGTGGCATGTGTGGCCTTTGAGTGTCATAAAAAGGTTTTTGTTTAGCCTATAGGATGGTCTATATGGAGGATATTTAGGCGAAATTGAATGATACTGTGGTTGGTGCCCTTGATTATTACTCCATGATAGATTTGGACGGTTCTTGTACGCTAGAGTATAAGTGTTTGGGTATGGGTTGTTATTCGGTTGCCTCGGGTAATTACCAATGGCTTGCACCTTTTCAAGTGGAATATCATCTACTGAATAAGAACCCATTGCTAGACATTGCTCAAAGTGATGAGGGCCTCCACATGTCTCACAAATAATAGGAGCAGGTTGTAGTTGCATTGCTCAAGCTGAAATGCTATTTTGTTGTTGCATTTGCTTGGTCAACGAAGCAATTTGAGCTGTGAGCACAACAATAGGATAAACTTCTAGAACTCCCACCACCTTCTTCTTTTCTCGCTTAGTTGGCCATTGATAGTTATTCATGGCCATCTATTCCAAGAGCTCATACGCTTCGTTAGCACTTTTGCTCACAAAAGCTCCCCCCGCTGCTGCATCTATTATAGTTTTTGTGTCTCCCCTCAGGCCATTATAAAAAGTGTGCACAAACCTCCACTTCACTATACCATGATGTGGGCATTTTTGAAGAAGCTCTTTAAACCTTTCCCAAGCATCGTATAATGATTCCCCCTCAAATTGACAAAAAATATTTATTTCTCCTCTAATCTGGGCTGATTTAGCGGGAGGAAAATACTTAGCAAGGAATTTTTGGGCAAGGTCCTCCCATGTCGAAATGGAGTTGGCTTGTAGAGAAATTAACCAACTTTTAGCTCTGTCTCTCAAAGAAAACAGAAATAGGCTCAAACTGATTGCATCATTACTTACTCCATTCATTTTGAAAGTAGCGCATAACTCCAAAAAGTTAGTAATATGGAGGTTTGAATCCTCATTAGGTAGCCCCCCAAATTGAACGCAATTCTGAACCATTTGGATAATCGAAGGCTTGATCTAAAAATTATTTGCCTCGACAGTAGGTGGGCGAATACTAGAGTGTATCCCTGTAATAGTAGGGAGTACAAAGTCCCTCAGTGGTAGGTCTTCCTCAGCTGCAGCGTTACACTCATTACCCTGATTCAGATTGTTGTTGGCAACATTATTAACGTTCTATGCCATTCTTTCCAGTCTTTTCTATTTTCTTTTTCTTTTGCATATCTTCTTAATGTCAGGATCAACATGCACTAGTATATTCGAACCCTGACATCGCATAAACTATATCACCCAAAATTGAGAAATTTAAAAGCAACTCAAATTAGAAAACATTAGAATAAAACCAAAGTAGAACGAAAAACAATTAATTTTGATATTGGATATTAGTCCATGGCAACGACACCAAAATCTTGATCGGTAAAATATGCACGCAAGTGTACGTGGTTGTGTCAAGTAATAAATTTTGTAAGAACAAATATCGTCCCACAAAGACTATTAACCAATTACCAATAATCGCTTTTCATTAAAATTGAAACGAGTAATTATAAACTATGAACGCAATTTAAATAAATGTAAATAGAACAGTAAATCAAAAGATAAAATCAATAACAAAAGCATAGGGAATTAATTTCATCAACTTTTGATTCTATTAATTTTACTAATCAATTCTAAATCTCTTCTTCCTATTCTAATAGCAGGCTAACAAAAATCAATTCCTATTATTTTTCAAGATATAAGATCTCAACCTATATGACAGTTTTATACATCTCTGTGATAAACTTAAACACACAGCAGGCATTAAGAATGGTAACCTTAATTCTACACAAGTCATACATGTACTCTCATCCAATATGTAACCTATGTCTACATAACGATATCATATTCCATTGGCATCTTTCGAGTTTTGAATCAAAATCATAAATCAAGCAAATAGTGATCAAGTATTTACTAGCATTAAGCAAACATCATATAGATTAGAATAAAGAAGAATAGAACATCATAATAAAATTAAATGGAAATTCAAGCGACTACATTAACTCCTAGATATAGGATTTAGTTCATATCAGTCAAGATTAAAATCTTAAAACAATTATTCAGAACAATAAAATTAAACTACTAAAAACTAAGAGAAAAGTGAAGAAAAATAGATCAATAATGATCCACAGCTGCTAATCCCAAATCCCTGAACTCCCTTTACAAATGACCTAAAATCGTATTTAAACACATTTTCCTCAAATTTTAATGAGGCGGGTCGCGACTTGCCCATTCCTGAGTCGCGACCCGTGTTCTTTTTCTGGGAATTCCTATCTCATCTGGAAGTTCAGGGGCCGCGATCCGCCTGAACTTAATCTCCTTCATCGAATCGCCTCTATCTTCATCTGAGCCGCGAATTGCAAGGGCAAGTCGCGACTCCTTGTTCCAAATTTCTAGATTTTACTCTTTTCTTCACTTCTTTTTGTACCAGAGTCATCCAAATATTCCTAGCTCACCTGCGTTCACACAAAAATGGCTAAAGATGCCCAAAATACCCATTTTCATCATCAAATCTTCTCCTCTCCTCTCCATTCTCCAATTCATAATAAAAATTTGTCAAACAAAACAAACACAAGCATAATATCGAACAAAACTCACAATTTGACTCGAAACTGACTAAAACTACCCTAAAACGAACTTATCACATGGGGACCATGGATCCATGAACTCAAGCTCCAATAAGTTACCGTCAGTTTATTTATAACAAATAATCTCACTACCTTATTAATTCCTCGTGACTCCACTATAGACTCAGAATTGCAATCTTGAATTCATAGAATGCTTTACACTAAATGTAAATACGTTATCCATTGTTATAACCATAACCGTCATTCAATCCACTATAGATGATCTACTAATTATACGGGTGAAAATTACCCTTTTACCCCTCTTTGGCATTTTATCCTTAACTCCCACAAAGTTCCTTGTAAATGATATTTCCGTAAATTTAATTGCAGAAATGAGTACTTTATCATTTAACACTTGAACCAAGCTATAAGGAAATCATCATTTCACTTCTTAAACAGAAGCTATAGATTTCATATCTATGATAAATACTCCCACTTAATTATACTACAAAATCTCCAATATGTAAGATGAGTTGGTCCGTAGGGTAAGCTGGTAACGAACAAATCAAAAGACTTGAATAATACAATAAGTAGAATATTAATCACTCAGAATTACGATTGAATTGACCTATGGTAAACATTTTGATATGATTAGATTAGATAATAACGATACTTACTTATCATATCAATAATCAATATCGGTCCAGTCCAATGTAACAAAATACATGACATCACACTAGATGTGTAAGTAGTTCTTATCGTAGATTACCCAATTAGTAAAAATCTAGTGTACTGATTTAATCTTAGGATAAAATACTTTTGAACATATAATTATAATTATAATCCACTATGACCGAGTCACTATAATTTTAACTATACATATGTTTGAGATTTTTTAAACGTTTGTATTAATAACAATTAATCATGTAATAAAACTTATAAACAATCCAATTTGATTGAACAAAATGATTTCTACTACTTTATTGATAATGAATAAATTACATAAAAAATGTGGTTTTATAAGGGCATAAAACCCAACATGTACTGTAATGTATTTTCGTAAACAACATCATGCAATACTATGGGGTTTGTCCCATTTGATCAGTTTTCCCTTATACTTGCTGGTCTAAGTTTTTTTAGGTCACATTTTTCTTCATTTTTGTTGTGGAATGCTAATGCCGGCATGTGAAATTTTTGTTTTTAATCATTGTAACCATGCTCCTGGTTCTGGCATTGAAGAGTGGCTCCAGCAACATTGATATCTTCCAACTTTTATTATTAGTTCAATTTGTGCTATATCTTACTCATAGTTTACACATAGACACACATTACACACATTTATTATCACAAGTTTCTCATATATACCACTTGTTGGCATTTATGGTTTGCTAAGACCAACGTTGTGATGTCTGTCACTCTATTTGTATATAAACGGTAAATTCATCTTTGCTTGATAATTTTCTAGTCTCATATTGGTATTCCAAATTTATTTTAATGTGTTATCTCTTATCAAACTCAAGTTTTAAAATGGGTTGATTGCCATCTTTGACTCCAATAAAATTCTAGCCCTTTTCAACACTACTTGACTATGTTATGCGACATTTTGTGGTGTCCAAATGATTTTATTTTCTTTGTTCAAGTTTTGTTTGTTAGATTAATTTAATCTAGATGCATAATAATCCTAATATGTGGAATAGACTGAATAGGATTGTTACAAAATTAATGAGATCGATAGAGTATACCTCTAGCCATTGATTTTGATAACATCGAGCTAACAACTTTAGATCTGCAAAAGAAAACAAAAAGAGTATTATTGAGGGTTAAGGACTTCCAAGCTCTCACCAGCTCATTAGATGGGGAGTTTGACAATGAGGGTTGAGCTTGAAGACTAGAACTCTATATTTATATAGGTGAGATATTCCATCAAGGTCTCAGCCACAATTGATGTCAGAATATATGACAATCAATAGGATATAAATGTTGGGTAACTCAACATTGATTAACTACCTTAAATGCTAACAATGGCAATATTGACTTTAATTATGATTAATTAGAATTATGATTTTCGATAACTCTAATTAATTTAATAAAATATTCTAACATTCTCAACTTGGTCTGCATTTAAACTAAAGTATCACTTAAACCCAATGAATATCCTTGTTAGGTAACAAACACATGATTCATAGCGATAGGTCATCTTTTATGGCGAGTATTTTCTTCCATGGTTACAGTATATTTATTACTCAACAATAAAATTTATGTGGCGATGCAACTTAATGAATGAACCCTATGTTTATTTAGGTCCAATGAAGATAAATTTTCTCAAATGATATTAAGGTGCACATGAATATGATAAAATATCTAAATAAGAGTTTCATTAATAACATTTAATGCAAAATTACATAAGGGAAACAAAATCTCATATATTCATTTTATGATCCTTGAATTTATGTAGTGACATGCCTTTAGTCAAGGGATCTGGGATCATTCAATTTATTGCTTGCATGCTTAATGACCACTTTCATTTTCTTTAACGCACTCCTTCATGGCTAAATACTAAATGTCGATACGCTAGCTTCGACTACAACTATTGTTGCTTTAACCCACAAATACTGCAACTAAATTTGTCACAAGGTTTTCTTTATGGCTTAGAAATAGAATCTACAACTCTAAGACCTGAAACTCTATAATTATACACCATATGATGTATCGTCAAAATAATAAATGAATCTGACTTCTAAAGTGGAAATAACAATCATGGTTTTCCGTGACACAACTCTACCAGTATTTATAAAACATAATCAAATGTTGAATTATGTGAATCAATATAATCGAAGATGTCTGAATCTGAGTAGTTAACTATTTCTAGATTGTCAGTTCATCTCAAAAATGCATGTAATCATTGGTATCATAAAGATACCTCATCATTTTCTATGTAGCTCTTAGGTGGTCTAAACTTAAGTTATTCTAATATCATCCCATTATTCTGACAGTAAATGTAATGTCAGGTTTTGAGCATAGCTTTCGACAACAGAAGCATAAGGAATGTTCTTCATTTCTTCCATTTCTAGATCATTATCCGAATACTAGCTCAAATTTAATTTATCACCCTTAATAATAGGAGCAACACTTGGTGAATAATCTTTCATCTGAAATCTCTCTAAGATTTTGTTGATGTAGGCTTCTTGAGATATACCTTAAAGACCTTGACATCTATCTTGATAGATCTTAATGTCAATGACATAAGATGCATCACCCATATCCTTCATCTCAAAGTTTTTTTTACAGGAACTGCTTCACCTCATGGAGAAAACCCTATCATTGGTTGCAAGAAGAATATCGTCCATATATAAAACAAGAAAACAAATCTTACTCCCACTGACATTAATCCATGACATTCTCTTCAAATCCAAAGGAAGAGATGGCATCATGAAATTTTAAATACCATTGGCGGGATGCTTGTTTTAATCCATGGATGAACTTCTTAAGCTTGCATACCAAGTGCTCACAATCACTAGAGGAGAATCTTTTTGGTTATTTCATGTATACCTCTTCCTCTAGGTCCCCATTTAGGAAAGTTGTTTTCACATCCTTTTGTCATAGCTATAAATCGAAATGAGCAACTAATGTCATGATTACTCTAAGGGAATCTTTCTTAGAAATAGGAGAAAAGGTCCTGTGTAATTAATTCCCTCCTTTTTAGTGAATCCCTTAGCAACAAGTCTCGCTTTATGTCTCTCAAAGTTTCCTAATGAGTCTTTCTTTATTTTGAAGACCCATTAACACCCAATGACCCTCGCCCCATTAGGCAACTCAACAAGTTCCCGGACTTCATTGCTCTTCATAGAATTCATTTCTTAATTCATGGCATTGTACCACAATTTTAATTCTTGACCATCCATGGTTTGTGAAAATGTTTCTGCATCATTTCCGACTCCAATATTGTAGTCAGATTCTTTTAAAGTGACAATGTAATCACTATGAATTGTCGATTTTGTCGTTCTAGTGGATCTTCTTAAGGCTACACCAACAAGCTCTTAGGGAGAAGGTGGTTCAGCAGGTTTCTCATCAACTGTAGGTAATTTGTTAACAACTTGATCCATTGGAACTTCATCATCGACTTGTGGATTTTAAATTACTTATTGTGGTTTTTCAACACCCGTTTTAACTTGAGGGATGTTTTGAAAAACTATAAATCTTGAACCTGAGGAGGAAGGTTATGAATGATCTTTCTCAGAATTTGAGTCCTTTGATTGATCACTCCCACTAATCAAGTCATTTTAAAGAAATTTTGCATTTCTTGATTCCACAATCCTAGTGCTATGACATGGAAAGTAGAATCTATAACCTTTGGACCTTTCAACATATCCAATGAAATACCAACTAGGGTCCAGTTTCTTTTCTTGTGGATTATTCTACCTTCAGATGGGCATCCCTAAATGCGTACATGTTGCAAACTCAGTTTCAAACATTTCATAATTCAAAAGGAGTTCTTGAGACTGCCTTGGTTGGAATGCGGTTTAATATGTACACAACAATTTTTAGAGCGTCAGTCCACAAGGATTTAGGAAGTTTGGAGTTGTTGCTATGCATACTTCGCACCATGTCCAATAGTATTCAGTTTCCTCTTTCTGCAACACCATTTTTCTCAGGCGTACCCGACATGGTGTATTGGGCAATGATCCCATTTTCTTCAAGAAACCTCACAAATGGACCATGTGCTTGTCCTTCCTCAATGTATCTACCATAATATTCACCACCTCTATCTGATCTCACTATCTTAATTCACTTATTGCATTGTTTCTCTACTTCAGCTTTAAATATCTTTAAGACATCTAATGCTTCACTTTTGTTATGAAGTAAGTAGAGATACATGTAACTTGAGAAATCATCTATAAAGGAGATGAAGTATTTCTGATCACATGAGAACATATTTGGACTACATATATCTTGTACGTATGATTTCTAATATCTCAAAACTCCTCTGGACACCATTTTTTTTAGACTTGTTAGTATACTTTCTCTTAATGCAGTCAACACAAGTTTCAAAATTAGTAAAATCCAAGGTATTAAGTACCTCATCATTTACTAACATCTTAATCATATCAATGGAGATATGTTTCAATCTCTGGTGTCACAATGTAGAGGAATCCTCATTCAAAAAACATCTCTTAATTCCAGTTTAAGCATGCATAACATTATGAGTGGTATTGTTTTGCAGATTAATATAGTAAAGAACTTCAGACATTGTACCATTCCCAACACATATAATAGATTAAAAAAATTGTTTGAAAATGTAAAGGAATATCCAAAGGTACAAGTCTTGAAACTAAAATCAAGTATCTAGAAAAACTTGGAATATAAAAGGACTTTTCTAACTTTAAAACAAAATTAATACTTAAAACTAAAGTGCATGTTCTTATAGCTTCCACATGTGAGCCCGTCTTGTTTCTGGATAAGATTTTTTGCTCACTTCCTACTGGCTTCATTAGGTTTTGTAAACCTTGAATGAAATATGATATATGGAGTGTTGATCCATAATCAATTCACCATGTGTTAATATTAACATTAATCATATTAGATTCATGACATACACATGAAATTAGAGTTCTAGTGGTGATGACGGATGTTTTATTGATCTTAATTGCACAGTAAGAGTCTACGCAACATGGAAGGAGGAGAATACTCTCCTCCCACACTTTGGAGTTATCACCCCAAAATTGAGGAAGTTCTTTTGGGACAATAGAATAAATGGGTAGTGATGTTGCAAGAATAGGATTACAAGTTTATCATTATAAAGTTTTTGAGGTTTATATGAATTAATGTTTTTACCAATGTACACACATATGCTGAAGATGAAATCTTTTTAAACAAAAATTGCTTGTGGGCTAAATTTTTAATTTAATAAGATTATATGTACATTATGATAGTTTAATCAAACATTTAAAAACTTAAGGTTCGATATTTCTATCTAAATAAACTATATGATAAAACTACTATATTAATTATCATAACTCTTGTGGGTAGATTAAGAAAAATTAATTTAATATAATATCCTATTTAATTATATAAACATAATAAAATCTTTGTAGGATAACATTATTATATTTATATAACTAATCAATAATTATGTCGATTATTTAATCCTAATCAACTTAATATATATATAATATATAATTTTATTTAATTAGAGATGTTGTGGCTACTCCCTAATTATTTAAAATTATATGGCTTACTAGACATTATGTTTTAGCTCTACTTAATTCCTAAGAACAACTATACAACAACATAATAGGCAATCACTAAGAGTGCTCCTAGTGTGGTCATCCAAAGATCATTAAAAACTATTATAGATTGAGCATTGTCTCAGTTTCATGTTTTTCCATGTTAACCACAAAATTATTTATGTATTATTCATAATTTAATTATTCTAGCTAAGTAATTATTCTAATTAATTAGAGAATATTTTATGCATCCTAAAGTGCTAATTTTTAACTAAACTAAAATTTTTATGAATCTAATTTATTTAGCACTTAAATTATAATTAATGTCTAAAATATTAATGTGATTCTTATTGCCATAATATATCAATTTATTTAATTAAAGATCCTATGGCTACTCTATAATTAAATAAAATTATATGAAACACTTAAACACATATCACTTATGCTTAAAAATTTATGAAAAATTTATGAGTATATTTTATATAGCAAAAATTAATTATAATTAAATGTATATTATATTGATTTTTATGCACTTAATTATACTTATAAAATGTAATAAATTACATAACGTGAATAACATTATTTCAATAGTATTTAAGCTTAAAAATACAAATATGGAATATATATCATGCATTTAAACCATAAAATCATACATATAATATCTCAAAAATTAATTGTACTAGTAATAAATATTACATGAATTAAAACATAAATAAACACACATAATTAGTACAATCCACTATATTTATATGTATGATAAAAAAATAAATGCAACAATTCCATAAATAATTAAATGTCAGAATTAATTTACAAATTAATGCTTAATAAGGAAATAAATCAATTACTCAATATTTGGTAAATTAATAAATAATTGTACTAAAACTTAATTGTAAAACATTAAATGTAATTACATACTCAAATTAGTACAATTATTTTTATTACATGCTCAATAAATAAAAATAAATCATGCAATAAATATACCAAATAAAAAATTTGCACATTTTAATTAATTTCCAAATGACGTAAATTACCAAAATTATATGCATAATTAAAATAAGAAAAATTAAAAATTAAATTTATTACCTAAAATAATGTAGAAATTAAGAAATAATTTAATTCCAAAAATATTTTACAAAACTTTAATTTTTCAGAATTTTTTTTTTAAATCCTCCATGTCGTTTTCCCCTTATTGTTGTCGTATGACCTGTCAAACTTCGGGTCGTTTTCTTTGCTGAGGGGGATAACGACATGTAGTTTCCCCCGTCTCCTTCCTTTAGCCGGGTCGAATTGACCTGATTTTCTGTAATCGGGTTAGACGGACCAAAAACCAAAACCTAGTCGAAAACAACCATTTTTGATGTCGAAAACTTGTTTTTTCAGCCTAAATCAAACTGAAATACATGTATAAAGAGATTCATGACATTTGTTTGGATAAAAAAACAACTAAAATTCGATCATTAATATCAAAAATTAATTTTTGCCATAACCGCAATCTTGAAGGTTTCAGCGACTTTCAAAGGTGTCAAAACTCATTTTTATGCATCAAAACCTTAGAAAACAAAAGGTAAAGGGTATCTAATGGTATTTACTTTGAAAATGGTTTTGAATTATAAATCCAAAAAATTTATAATCGTTCGGCTATGAATGTGTGGGATTTCAAAAAAATTTATGCTTCCATTATTTTTAAACTAGTTTCTCAAATAACAAATCATTAGAATCGTAAGCTTAAGAGTTTCTAATGTTAGTTTGATTTAAAACAAAATGAATACAAAACCAAAATACTTAGGCCATGAATCTATATGCAAATTTTTTAAAAGCTTTGTTTTCTTAAGTTTCAGACTCATTTTTCTCTAACTAAATTATTAGAAACGTGAACTAAAGAATTTCTAATGCTATTATTTATGGAAAAACAAATTTGAATCAACAAAATTTGCACATATATAATGAAACCTATTCTTTAGTAGTATTGCCCAAAACAATTAAAAATTTAATAAATGAAGCATTCCTAACAACAAAATGCAATAAAAAATACAAATATACAAATCATATACACGAATGAATATGTGCATATATTTATACAAAGCATATATAATCCATATAAATATTTATATGTGTATATATATATATATGCATGCAACAATATCAAGGCAGAGGTAAGCATGACTCTGATACCAAATGTCACATTAATTTAATCTAGATGCATAACAATCCTATTATGCGGAATAGACTGAATATGATTATCAAAAAATTAATGAGATTGATAGAGTATACCTATAGCCATTGATTTTGATAACCTCGATATAACAAGTTTAGATATGCAAAAGAAAACAAAAAGAGTATTAATGAGGGAAAAGAACTTCCAAGTTCTCACTAGCTCTTTAGATGGGGAATATGACAATGAGTGTTGAGCTTGAGGACTAGAACACTATATTTATATAGGTGAGACATTCCATCAAGCTCTCATCCACAATTGATGTCAGAATATATGAAAATCAATAGGATATGAAATGTTGGGTAACTCAATATTGAGTAACTACCTTAAATGCTGACCATATTGAGAATATTTGTCAAGTAATCCCAGTTGACCTGTGAAATTGGTCAACGTTCGTATGTACAGTATACGACACCTTTTGAACGAAATAAATGACAGAGTACGATTATCTTAAATAAACAACAGGAATTTTATAGTGGTTCAGCCCTGTTCAGATGAACAGTAACAACCTAATCCACTTAGCTTTTAGTATTGAGTCACTCGACAATTACAAGTACAAACTAGTTAGTTCACTCGTCAATAAGATATTTCTCCCAAAATTCCAGAGAAAGAGATCAGATCCAGAAAAGAGAGTAAAAAAAAGTCCCTTTAAATGAAGCCCTGGTCCTTTATTTATAGTACCCAGGGGCTGTTACATGACTAATCATACTGGGATCGTGGTTTGGCACACGATTATCAGGTAATGGAGATACGTGTCCACCTCCCCATGATTATGAGATCGTGTTTCTTCTCGTTGTTTCTTTAGATCGTGGTAGACAATGCACGATTGAAACTTCTAGGAAAATGTTAAGTCTTTGTCGGTATATGAGACTTAGGTGCTAGGCCCAACGACTAAAGCTTGGGTGCTGGACCTGCGACCTTCTGGGTGCTGGACCTGTTGATCCTCTAGGTGCTAGGCCTGTTGATCTTCGGGGTGTTAGGCCTACTGATCTCAATTTGAACGAGAGTTATTATTTCTCAGTGAAGTGTGCTTGGGGGTTTAGGCCGACCACCCCATGAATGATAGGGTTGGTCTACCACCCAGGTGGCTCTTGGTCCTACTTAGGCCGACCACCCTAGGGGTTGAGGTCAGCTCGACCGCCCCTAGGGGTCGTTGGGCAAATTGTGGCCGACTACCCTAGGGGTTGGGGTCTGGCCAACCACCCTTAGGGGTCATTGTGCATGCTGGGGCCGACCACCCCCGGGGTAGGGGTCAAGCCGACCACTTCTAGGCCCTTGGGTCTGCTTAGGCCGACCACCCCTAGGGGGTTTAGGCTTGGTCGACTTTCTTAGATCCTGGACCTATCTGTTTTGCCCGTCGGTCTTTTCTCAATTCTTTGTCGTTTTTCCCTGATTAGTGATGTCACGTGTCTCATTCTCATTCACCACGTCATCCTTGTATTTTTGAGGGATAACATTTTCCCCCCAAGTTTATTGCAATATTTTCAACATTACGATAAACTTGATCCTAGCCCGAGAAACATACTGTAGCAGTACTCAAATAGTCAAGTCCCTCGGGACATTACATAGTACTTTTTTAACTATCGATACTTTGCTCGGTACGAATTTTTCAGGGACAATTAGTAATTCCTAAAAATAATTAGGTTTTTCAAGGAAAATTAATTTCCTAAAAATCTAATATATTTTTCAAGGAAATTTGAAATCCTAAAAATATAACATATTTTTCAAGGAGTTTTGAAGCCCTAAAAGTATAATATATTTTTCAAGGATATTAATTCCTAAAAATAAAAAAAAAAGTATTTTTCAAGGAATTTTAATTCCTAAAAATATAAATATTTTTCAAGAAATTTTAAATCTTAAAATTATAGATATTTTTCAAGGAATTTAAATTTGAACCATATTAGATATTTTTCAAGGAAATTTGAATTCCTAAAAATATCTTGTTTGCTTGAGAGGTTATAAGTAGATTATCTTCCTCATTCCTGCTCCATGCGCCACTTTCGAATAGATCCAAGTCTGATTTCTCCAGTTCCTCATCAAACTCAGATCTTTGGTAAGTACTTTCTTCTAATCCTCACATCATTTAATTTAACTGTGCTTAGATTCATAAGAAACACTTTGTATTTTTGAGGAATTTTGGTCTGAATCTTCTTGCTCTGTTGTATCCTGATAAAAAATAATTGACCTTCTTGAATCAAGATTTCTCTGTAAAAGTCCTTAGTCTGAAAAAGGGATGCAAGACCCTAGGCCGAACACTCAATAGTCCTGGCGATTTCTGGGACTCCAAACCTGGTGCCTGCGATTTCCAGGGATAGGCCCAATTTGGGCCGAGCTCCTCCTTGGCATGGGCCGAGTACCTCCTTGGCATAGGTTGAGCACTCCCTCAGAGCTTCATAGGCCGAGCACTCCCTTTTCTTCCTTAGGAAATTTCTAGGGATAGGCCCATGATTGGGCTGAGCACCTCCTTGGCATGGGCCGAGTACCTCCTTGGCATGGGTCAAGTACCTCCTTAGAGCTTCATAGGCCGAGCACTCCCCTTTCTTCCTTTAGGCGCTTTCTAGGGAAAAAATTAAGGCTAGGTCGACCACCTTAGGGGTCCATGAGCCGAGTACCCCTTGCCTTAGGCAATTTTCATGGATTCAGGGTGGTCGGCCCAAGCATAAGCCGACCACTTGGGATCCTAAAAATATTCTGGAGACTTGAACGGTCCTTAGGCACTTTTCTGAAGCTTACTTCCTTGGGGTAGTCGGCCTATGCTTAGGCTCATTGGGTCGACCCCCATATACCCCCTATATAGAATTTAGCTCTTGATTTCTTCAATTTTACATTTTAGTTCATGAACGTGCCCCAAGCCGTTGGCTCCATTATGCTCATTTAGTAACTTTAATCTTTATTTTTCTTCTATTGTAGATGTCCAGCTCTTCTTCATCAGACAAGTCAGTAAGTGAGCGTACTCCCTAGGAGTTTTTGGAAAGGTTGAAAGGGATTCTCCCTCGTTCAGCTCTATACTTATTTAGTGAGGAAGATTTCTAAAAGAGGTATTGTCCAATGGCGATAGTAAAACAGAAAACTCGGCAACCCTCTGAAGATGATCCTCAGATTTCCAGGCATATCAGGGCTCCTCGCCAGGCTCTTCTCAGATTACTTCTCAGCACAGTACACCCTGCGGCTCCCAAGGCACACCTCAGCGAAGTCATTCTTCTCAGTGGGATATGTCAGGTCAGCGAGAACCATTGCAACGTCCATCGCACCAAGATACTAGTCGGGTTCCCCATCAATCTTCTTCTTCTCGGCAAGATTATATCGAGGGCTCACGTCGCCATACTGATCATCCTTAGGAGTGTCCCATTCATAGATTCTGTCCTAAGGTAGTTCACCCTCCTTCCAAGAGCAAGACAGTCTCGCCAGCTGAGCAGCAGAAGAAGAAATCACAAAAGGAGTTTCATTTATCAGATTCTAGGGCCACCTTTGCCAGTGAGATCATATGGAAACCAGTTGAGAAGCCTCACCCTGTTGATTATGAGGTTGTTTAGTTCAAGGGGGCGGCCTCTGACATGCCTAAAGAGAAGGTAAAGAACTTGAGGAAGACCTTTGACCTCTCTGGCATGTCCATCACTATCCCTGGTTCAGATGATAGAGCTGAGGACCCCTTCTAGGTATGTGCACTTGGACACGTTCTGCCATTAAGTATGTGGCCTTACTTTCTCTTCATTCGTACTTCCGAAGTATAGCATACTATTTTGGTATTAGTCATTCTCAACTGGCTCCTAATGCGATCTTGGCCTTGTCTGCATTGTACATCATCTATCACCGCAGAAAATGGGCTGCCCTAGTGCCTCATGAGATCCACTATCTATTTGACCTGAAGACAAACCCTTCTCAACGCAACTCGGGATATTTCCATTTCCACCATTAAATGAGCGAGGGTACCAACACCTTTTTGGAAGAGATCTTTGGAAATAGCAAGGCATTTAGATATGTCGATAACTATTTCTTTACCAAGGACGCAGAGGCCAACTACTCCAAGTTTAAGCACGTTGGGCCCTTTTATAGACCACTCCCGACCCAGGCTATGACAGTTAGGGCCAAGGCACTGATTGCCATGACCCCTGAGGAGAAGAATATCAAAACCCTTGTTACTCTACAGAACCTTAGGAAGGTGGGGCTGTTTCCTCCTACCATATTAGATGTTCTAGATGACGATGGTTCTGAGCCCGTGATAGCCATAGAATTCCCAGGACCCATTCATGTCGAGGAGGTACCCTCTTTGCCAGTACTAGCCGGACATGAGGGTGATGAGGCGGGTGCATCTGCTGTGTACTCATCGCTTGCTTCGGATGACTTTGATGAGGCTGCGTTCGTACTCGAATCACATTTAGAAGGTTCGACACTTTATCACTTTTATTTTATGGTTCATTGGTACTTAATATCATTCTAACATTTGATCTTCTTTTGTAGGCTCAGACATGTTTGGTTTTGTCCATACCCAGCAGAGGTTGACTCCCACTGAGGCCAGTCCTTCTATTGGAGCGGCAAAAAGGGCCAGGGTTGAGGCTGAGTCGGTCATGTAGGTTCCTCTTGAGGTGTCTCCTCCGACTCCTTTGGCATCTAGTCCAATTCTTTTCGCATCTAGCCCAGTCGCATAGGTAGAGCCATCTTTGTCTACATCAGTTCCTCCCATTTTCAATGAGGCGGGTGCTTCTTATTTTGCGCCTGCTCCTTTATGTGAGCCACGTTAGTCTGCTATACGGAACTTAAGCACCATCATGGACCGAGCATCATATCTGGAGCAAACAACAACAGCCTTTAATGGGATCAAGAATGAGGACCTGAACACCATTCTCACGAAATCACTCTTAGACATTCAGAGTGTGAGTCCTTTACAGTTCCCTTATTGTCTATTTAGCTTGTGTTCTAATGTTTATCTAACACTTGTATGTTTTTTGTAGGCATTGATGCTGGTCTTTCATGTCCGTGATAGGTCTTTAGAGTGTACTTCTACGCTTTCCAACCTTCGTTTTGACCTTGAAGCTGTCCGCCAAGAGGTACGTGACCTTAGTCGCGTTCTTGGCTCTAGTGATGCTGACATTGCCTCAAAGGATGAAGAGATCAACACCCTCGCAATACCGTGGAGCTCAAATAGAAGGAAGTGACCGAGTTGACTTTTAGGATAACCCAGATGGAGGGGGAACTTGCCGATCAGCTCCAACAGTCTGAAGCTGAGAAAGAGAAGCTGATTGCTGACATGGACAAACTGCGGTAGGATTCTTTTGTCTAGAAGGAGCAAGAGGTCAAATCTTCTCGAGACAAGGCTCAAGAGGAGTATTCAGAGATAGTCTTCTCTTGCTTCTACTTGATTTGGAAGTTCAACAAAGATCTGAACTTGGATTTCCTTCCTGAGAAGATGCGAGCGAAGGAGCTTAGGAAGTGTCTGGCTCGTGAGGCTACCGAGGCTCAGGATAGTCTTTCAGATGATACTCCTCACCCTAGTTAGTCTTCTTGGTCCTTTATTTTATCTTTCCTCTCATGCCATTGGTAGGGCACCTTGTACTTGACAGTTTTTACATATGATATTTTATGCCTTTATGCTTTTTTGTTATGAGTACTCAGTGTATTGACTGAAATTTTTTTATTTCCAATGCTTACTAAGTATATCAACTCACAAACCTCATTTGTTCAAGTATTAGTATACTCTGAACACATGTATTTTATGTGCCATACTAACCTTACTTCTTTACGTTTTTCATGCTAACAACCATGGTAATGTGAGTAGTATGATACTTCACCAAGTACCATGAACAAAACGGTCAAGTCGACCACCCCATGGGTGATAGGTCGACCACCCTTTAAGGTTGGTGGACTAGCCGACCACCCCATAAGGGACATGGTTGGGAATCTCCCTACCAATATCTTTTTTGTTTTTGTTTTTGTTTTTTTTTGCACTTTCGAAACATATGTTGAACAAATGTCCTAGAAAAACTTGAGCTTGCTTAGTACTTAAGGTCATGCCTTCATTGCTCATGCATACATCAATCGGTATGTACTATATGCCCCCCAAGTGATCATGGGTTTAAAAGCCTTGGTCACTTGCTACTTGACCATGCCTTACTTCGAGCGTTAGACATATAGTACTATCCTTGTCACCTAATGATGCAAGCAGCAAATGCTTGTCCCTCATTGGTAGTCAGGTGATGGTTTCATACTCAGTAGTAATGATACCTATACACAGATGCAGATTGTGTAGCAAGTGTCGATCACGATCTACGTAATCTCTCGTGTACTCGTTATAATGATCGTAGACAGAAATGTCTAAGTTGGACCAACCGGGTCTAGATGGGCTAATCGAGCCTGTAACGAGTCTTAGATCAAATTATTGATCGGTCCCTTAAGGACTAGATTCGATTATGATCCGATAATAGTGACTGGTCCTTGAACCAGTCTCTTGTTTTTTTATCGTATGGGCCGATAGGTTCCTCAAGAATCAGGATTGAATGTGATCAAATAAGTTTGTGACAAGGTCCTCAGACCAATCTCTCATTTCAATCTTATGGGTCGATTGGCTCCTCCAGAACCAAGATCGGACATCATCCATTAATTTGGAGACAAGGTCCTAGGACTTGTGTCTTTTGTTGATCGTGTGGGTCGATAAGTTCCTCAAGAACTAGGATTGAACATGATCAAATAATTGGTGAAGAGGTCCTCAAACCAGTCTCTTGTGTGGATCGTATGGATCCATAGGCTCCTCAAGAAACAAGATCGAACATGATCCATAAATTTTGTGACAAGGTCGTAGGACCTGTCTCTTTTGTTGATCGTGTGGGTCGATAGGTTGCTCAAGAACTTGGATCGAACATGATCAAATAATTGGTGACAATGTCCTCGAACCAGTCTCTTGTTTGGATCGTATGGGTCGATAGGCCCCTCAAGAACCAAGATCGAACATGATCCATAAATTTGGTGACAAGGTCCTAGGACTAGTCTCTCTTTTGGATCGTATGGGTCAATAAGTCTCTCAGGGACCAGAATCGAACATGATCTGATGGGGTTGACAGGTCTACATGACAAGTCCTTCATTGAACGAAATTTAAAGAACTAAGAGAAACTTTAGAAATTAAATTCATTCACTGAAGCACAATGGCTGTTACATAGATAATTCGTAAATAATACATTAGCAAATTAAAACTTGTATTGCTACTGAGCAACTTCATTGATAGTACCGGCGGAAGTGTTCGCCATTCCAGTAGTTTCTGATTAGTTCACCATTCAATCGAGCTATCTTATACGTCCCTGGTGGTATCACCTCCTCCACAAGGTATGGCCCTTCCCATTTAGGTCTTAGTACCCCTGCCGTAGTGTCCTTAGTGTTTAGGAATACCCTCCTGAGTACTAAGTCCCCAACCTGGAATTTTTGATCTTTCACTCTGGAGTTGAAATATCTGGCCACATTTTGCTGATGTGTTGCTACTCTAAGACTTTCCTTTTCTCATCTTTCTTTGATTAAATCAAGCGACTCTTCTATTAGTTGATGGTTCCTCCCCTGATCGTATGTCTTCCGTATATGCGATGGGGGAGTGAGTTTAACTGCAACATGGCTTCATACCCAAACACCAAAGAGAATGGTGTATGCCCTGTCGCCGTTCGCGCCATCGTTTGATGTGACCATAGGACCTCCGGTAGTAATTCTGGCCAAGCTCCTTTGGCTTGTTCAAGGCGTTTCTTCAGAGTGTCTTTGATAGTCTTATTCACTGCTTCTACTTGGCCATTAGCTTGGGGGTGTGCTACTGAGGAAAAGCACTTTGTGATTCCATGCCTTGTACAAAATTCAGTGAACATATCACTGTCAAATTGAGTCCCATTATCCGAGACTATCTTCTTTGGTAGGCCAAATCGACATATGATATTCTTCACCACAAAGTCTAAGACTTTCATTGAGGTTATGGTGGCGAGCGGTTCTACTTCAATCCATTTGGTGAAATAGTGCACAGCTACAATAGCAAACTGGACTCATCCCCTCCCCGTGGGTAGCTTTCCGATTAGGTCGATTCCCCATACATCAAAGGGTCAAGGGCTCTGCATCTGTGTTAATTCATTAGGTGCTTCTCGGGGTATCTTGGAGAACATTTGGCACTTGTGGCATCTTTTGACATACTCCATCGAGTCTTCATTCATCATCGACCAAAAGTACCCTTGTCTTAGGATTTTCTTTGATAGGCTCTGCCCCCTAGCATGATCTCCACAAAAACCCTCGTGTACCTCGATCATTAACAACTTTGACTGGTCAGGTGTAATGCACCTTAGCAGTGGTAGGGAGTACCCTCGTTGGTACAGTACCCCTTCGACTATCATATATCGCGCAGCTTGTCTCACCAACTTCCTTGCTTTGTTCCTTTCACTGGGCACGACTCCTTGGTTGAGATAGTTAATAATAGGGGTCATCCATGTATCTCCTAACTCAACCGGTAGTGCCTCCTACTAGGTTATGCTTCTTTCCGCCAAATATTTAACGGGAACAACATTTAAGGTGTCTGTGTCTTTGACACTGGCAAGCTTGGCTAAGGAATCAGCATTGGCGTTCTGCTATCTTGGGACTTGTATAATTGAGTATTTCTTGAACTGTGCCAATAAGTCCTTCACCTTGTTCAAGTACTGCACCATCCTAAGTTCCTTGGCTTGATACTCCCCTAGTACTTGGTACACCACTAGCTGGGAATCACTGAATATCTCTAGGGACTATGCTTGTACATCTCGAGACAAGCATAATCCAACTAATAATGCCTCGTACTCAGCCTCGTTGTTTGAAGTGTTGAATCCAAATCTGAGAGCGCAATGGATTCGATGATTCTCTAGAGTGATCAGTATGATTAATGCGCCTGAGTTATGTTCATTGGATGGTGCATCAACATATAGCTTCCATACATGAGTATCTCCTTCCTTCTCAGTATCTCCATTCTCTGATTGGTATGAAGGTTCTTCAAAATTGGTGCCTTCGACTATGAGGTCCACCAATGCTTGTCCTTTTATCACCGCCCTCGAATGATAAGTGATATCAAACTGTCCCAGTTCCACTGCCCACTTGATTAATTGTCCCGAGGCCTCTGGTTTCTGAAGAACCTGCCTCAGTGGTTGATTGGTTAGGACTCGGATTAAGTGAGCTTAGAAATATGGACGTAGCTTTCGAGAGGCGATTACTAAACAGTAGGCTAGTTTTTTAAGAGGGGGATACCTAGACTCCGCACCTACTAGCCTTTTACAGATATAGTATACAGGGTGTTGTACCGTGTTCTCTTCCTTTATCAAAGCAACACTGATTGCATGCTCGGTGATTTCCAAATAGATGAATAGTACTTCACCATATAATGCCTTCACTAGGATGGGAGGTTGGGCAAGGTGTTCCTTCAAGGCTTGAGATCGGTTTTTGTCAAGCAGTCTCCTTTTTTGTTGCAGTGGTGGGAAGTTCTTGTCTGTATGGAGGACATGACTTATTACGGATGGAGAAATTCCAACCATGTCCTTATGTGACTAGGCAAAGACGTCCTGGTTTTTCTTCAAGAATTCCACCAATCGTGCTTTAATTTCCTCCTTTAACTCCCTCCCGACTTTGATTACTCTAGTCGGGTCCTCCTCATCTAGTAGGATTTTGTCAAGATCTTCGACTGGTCCTACCCCCATGATGTCATCCCCAAAGTGAGGATCAATGTCGTTTCCTTTGCTTTGGGAAACTTGCTATAACAACAATCTTCGTTAAAAGGAGCCCCCGGCTCCTGTAGAATGTTTCTTTCAACCTCAACTTTCATGTTGACAATCTCATCAGTTCCTTCACTCTTTTTGCAGCAGGTTACGATCATGTTGTTTACGCAGGGTCCTCTCTTTGCCTTGACCACTGACGGATTATAGCATTCTCATGCTTCCCTTTGGTTACCCTATATGCATCCTTGCCCTGCGCTGGTGGGGAACTTCAAAGATAGATGCCAGATAGATACAACTGCATGTAATGCCATCAGGAGGGGTCTCCCGAGTACTACATTGTAAGTCAATGAGAAATCTACCACCAGGAACTCTCTCATAACAGTCTTGTGCCTGGGGGCATCCCCCACTGTGACTGGTAGTTTGATAGTTCCTGCTGGTGCTAGGCATTCTCCCGTGAACCCATATATCACTTTGGAACACGGTGTCAGGTCCTTGACCTTGAGCTTCATCTTCTCGAGGGATGATTTGTAGATGATATCTACCGAGCTTCTTGAAATTGGCCAACAGTCGTATGTACAGTATACAACACCTTTTAAACGAAATAAATGATAGAGTATGATTATCTTAAATAAACACACATGAATTTTATAGTGGTTCAGCCCTGTTCAAAAAAGAGAATCCAAAAAAAAGTCCATTTAAATGAAGCCATGGGTCCTTTATTTATAGTACCCAGGGGCTACTACATGACCAGTCATACTAGGATCGTGGTTTGGCACACGATTATCAGGTAGTGGAGATACGTGTCCACCTCCCCGTGATCATGAGATCATGGGTCTTCTTGTTGTTTCTTTAGATCGTGGTAGACAATGCACGGTTGAAACTTCTGGGAAAATGTTAAGTCTCTGTTGGTATATGAGACTTAGGTGCTAGGACCGACAACTAAAGCTTGGGTGTTGGACCTGTGACCTTCTGGGTGCTGGACCTATTGATCCTCTGGGTGCTAGGCCTGTTGATCTTTGGGGTGCTAGGCCTATTGATCTCAGTTTGAACGAGAATGATTATTTCTCAATGAAGTATACTTGGGGGTTTAGGCCGACCACCCCATGAAAGATAGGGTGGGCCGACCACCCAGGTGGCTCTTGGGCCTGCTTAGGCCAACCACCCTAGGCGTTAAGGTCTGGCTGACTGACCCTAGGGGTCCTTGGGCAGATTGGGGTCAACTACCCTAGGGGTTGGGGTTAAGCCGACCACCTCTAGGGGTCCTTGTGCATGCTGGGGCCGACCACCCCCGGGGTAGGGGTTAGGTCAACCACTTCTAGGCCCTTGGGCCTGCTTAGGCCTATCACCCCTAGGGGTAGCGGTCAGGTCGACCACCCCTAGGGGGTTTAAGCTTGGTCGACTTTCCTAGGTCCTAGACCTATCTATTTTGCCTGTCGGTTTTTTCTCAATACTTTGTCGTTTTTCCCTGATTGGTGATGTCACGTGTCTCATTCTCATTCGCCACGTCATCCTTGTATTTTTTAGGGATAAAAATCCTAATATTGACTTTAATCGTGATTAATTAGAATTATGATTTTTGGTAACTCTAATTAATTTAATAAAATATTCTAACATATTTTTATTAAGTTTTGTTGCGTGCAGCGGATGAAAATTGGGTAACTTCGATGGATTCTGGCTACAATTGGTAAGATAAGTATTTTTTTTCTTTTTTTCATCTCATTGAATTAGAGAGATATAATTTTCCAATTTAGTTTATTTAGTGTATGATTTTTTATTTGATGATAATATTTATTTTTTTGTTTTTTCTTAGAAATTTATCAACTTGATTGATTTTTAATAATGATATTTTTTCTCGAAATTTTTTTCCGTTATGTTCTCAAGTTTATTTTATTTATTCATTAAAATTTTATTTCAATCCATACTTGTTTCAGTTTTTGTTTTATTTTATTTAATTATTATTTGTCTTGGAAGATTATTTGTTTCTGTTTTTCAAGATAACTGATAATTGGTTTTAAAAAAAAATTCTGCTAGTTATTTTTAATTTAACATATTATATTTTTACTAATTGTTTTTTAATAATTTATTATTTACTAAACTTTTTGTCGTCAAAATGTATCTTCTTTTTTTCTTTCCTCAAAATACATATGGTTAATAATATTTTATTTATCCTATGATACTATTCTTTTTATTTCAATTTCATTAATAGTTTTGATAACTAAGTTATTTTTTTATTGATTTATTGGACTTTTGGCGACTTTAAAGGATCATTTTGTTGAGTACAACGTTTACAACATATATGTTGACACCATTTTTCGTCAACTTGAGAACATAAGAGTATGGATTCAATGATAGATATATAATAAAATAAATAACACAAAATTTTATAGTAGTTTGGCCCCAAAAAAATGACCTACGTCCACTTAGTAACTTTTATTAATATTTAAGCTTAAAAAACCATAGTTTTCGGCGAACTTACGTCTCAAGTTGTTCTATGGCCCTCCTAGGCTTTTACATTAGATAAGGACTTGTTTCTATAATAATGGAGTTTTGGCATTATGATTTGCCTCCTTTATTTCTATCCCATCTCCTTTTATTTATAGTGAGGAGTTTTAGGGTAACAATTAGTTCATGGGCCTAAGTTATTGGGCTTGACCCATAAATAATACATCACAACACAAATACAGTATATTTTGATAAATGACGACTCTGTATTCCTATGATAATTCTATGTTAGCGCAGAAGTTGTGGGTTGAACAAACATGATCCTCCTGTTAGTGTGTAGTGGTTTTCCTTGTGTGAACTGAGGTTGAAGCGTGCGACTATGAGACCCAATCCCTTCTGTTAGCGCTTGGTAGTTTTCTTTGTACTTCGTGATAACAGGAACTCCTTTGTGCTTTGTGAGAACAAGAAGGCTATGTGTTATATTCATCATCCCTTTATAATTGCTATTTTTTTGAAAGGTCATAAATGCCCAAAAAAGGGTATAACAATATATATTTTTTTCTTTTACTGTATTTCATTTTCATTACAATGATAAATTTTAGTTTTTTTATTTATTTTTTTTATGTTTTTTAATGTAGTGTTTATATGTTGTTTTGTTTTGTAGGTTGTGTTATCCATATTTTCCACCTTGGAGACGTGGCATGGCCAGACGGATTACATGGGCACTCGGGAAAGGGTTGGGCCCAACCAAAGCCCAGCGAACAATAAGCAATTGAACCCTATCGACCTGGACCATGCCGAGCCCAATAACTAGCGAGTAACACGAGCATAGTAAGGTGGAAGAATTGAGATGCAGGCTCGAACCGCCTTCTCGGGCACACCCGATCCCTATCCTCTGGGATCTAGATTAGGGTGGTGGACAATCCATTCCAAGAGACGGATCCCATCGAGTGGGATTCAGGCGAAGTCTCCAGGTCCATCGCCAATGCTCTGGCCTACCATCAGGATGTTTGATCTATTATCGTTTTACGATGTCTACCCTGGTAAATGAACTCGAGTCTTGGTAAATGAACTCAGGTCTTGGTAAATGAACCTAAATTAGGTATCCATGTAGAACAAACCTAGTCCTTCCTACAGTTGACGTGTCCCCGAGAACTCCGGCAGCTGGTCTCCCTAACTAACTTGCAGAATGGAGTACGCACAGAATGTACAATGTTCCTGGGAAATGGTATTGCCACTATTCTGACAGATCCTGTCCGCAGGATCCCCCTGGTAGCCCACGCATATCAGTCTGTGCCAACGCACAAAGTGTTAGGAAAACTTATACAGGATCTTTATTTATTTTCATGTAGATCTAATATTAAACAAATTAATATGAGATAACCTAGAACATGTTTCTAAAATTGAATTCAAAGAGAAATAATGATAAGAATACTTACATTATACGCAGCGGAATGAAAGAGTCCTTCCTTCAATTTCTCTAACCCTTGTATCCTTTCTTTAATGTTTTACCTAATTGGTTCTGAGCCATCGCTAGGAATTCCTGAAACTTTGAAAATGTTTATGATTTCCTACTGTAGAGTCCAAGAACTTTACTTAGCTAGTTAGATAGTAGTAGCAATAGTAATAGTTGTAGTATTTTTATGACTGTGGATTTTGGTTCAAACCGGGATTTAGTTGGACACTCGTAGTAACACTTGTAGATTTTCTAAGTTTAACCTATAGTTTAAGAATATTAATTTTAACCTAAGGTTTGATTAATATGACTGATATTGATGATGACATTTATTATATTATAAGGTTTAGATAGACCCAATAAGATAGTAGCACTTGTCTTGTGTATGTTTAATGATAATTAAGTATTTTTGAGGAATAAGTTTATTAAGATCAATATTTGAATATCCTAAGGCCTGCCAGCAGCTTTGAAATCGTTAGAAGACTTAGTCAAGCCTATTTACTCAATTCAAATTAGGTTGAAAGTGTGCAATTTCGTGTATAATATTTCAGCGTATGCCGATATATCGCAGCACTAGGGGCGATATATCTCCATACGGGGATACGAAAAACACGTAACTTCGCACGACCACCTCGACAAGCCTCGGGCATATTAGCCCAGGCGATATATCGCCTACTAGGGGTGATATATCGGCTCATGTGCATAATTTTTTAATATTTTTTGAAACCGAGCTTGATTTATTCTTTAACCTCTTGATAAGTCCAGCATCTTTCTGACCGAGTCTTCAGCCTCTGCTGAACGATTATTCAAATATTTTTCTATTAAAAAGCCATTATTTTATTCAAGTTAAATGAAGATCTTTTCATTCTTGAACTCTATAAATAGGACCTAGTACCCAGCCATTTATTCATTCATCAAGCTAAGTTCAGAGTCTGCAAGTTGCTAGGTTATTTTAGAGTGATAAACACTTGGGTTGGGGTTATAAGCTTTATCCTTATAAGCTTAATAAACACTCGGGAAGTAAGGTTTGTAGTATATTTCGGTTTCGAGGAGTAGTTCGGTCATAGAAGCATTAAAGGTATTCCAAATTCTAGTTCATTTCTGTATTGTTTCCCTAAGTTCTTATAGTTTTCTACTCAAAATCCTAACTCTATTCTTTATTCTTGGTTAGGAAATCTAAGATCTTGAACGTAAGATTCTTGGCAAGTATCTTTTCGATGGTATAGTTCTTTCATTCTTTTCATCCCTTTTTCTTTAGTATACTCACCTTTCTATGATGGTTTTTAGGAGTGTTCCAAAGTCCCAATACTGTTCTCATATCCTGGTATATTGGTAAGGAAAATAGGATATGATTTATATGTTATGAAATGTTATAGTATGTATGTTGGTAGACTTGGGCATATGACTTGTATAGCTAACAAGCCCCAATAAATTTATGGGCATATGACTTGCTTAGCTAGCAAGCCCCACAAATCTAATGGGCATATGACTTGATTAGTTAATAAACCCCAAGTAGTATAATGGCCATTATAGTATATATGACATATGTTTATGATACGCTTATGGTATATGTTTATGGTATGTTTTTAGCATATGATATGAATTTTATGTATATGATTTATGTTGTTAGATTTTCCTTGCTGGGCATTAGGCTCATTCCTTTATGTTTATATGTGCAGGAAAAAAGCTATGGTGGCAGAAATGTTCTTGGCAGCTTAGGGGTTGTGTATTGAGGCAGGATGGAATCGGTGGATTGAGTGTTCGATTCGAGGATGAAGACACTTTCTAGTCTTTTAAAAATTATGCTTTATATGTATTTTCCGCACTTTATTTTGTAACCCATTTATTTAAAGTTATGTTATGTTTTTATTTTAAAAACAATGGGATCCCATATCCTACTTTAAACTTTATGTAGTTTAACATTTGTTTTACAAGTTTTAATGAAGTTATGATTATTTCACTTGTGAGTTTTCTTAAAGATTAGTGCCTATGTATAGTAGTCATTAATGGTCCAAAGTCTAGAATAGTTGGGTCGTCACACCTACGCATTAGGTAAAGACATGAGTGTCTAGAGTAATCTTCAATGAAAGTGACGAAATACTCAAAACCACCCCTGGCTTGTACATTCAAAGGTTCACAAACATTTGAATGCACAAGTCCAAGTGGTTCTTTCGCCCTATCACCCTTTACAGAGAATGGACGCTTGGTCAGTTTTCCTTCTAGACAAGATTCACAGGCAAGTAATTCACCTAAGGTCAATTCCCTCAAAGGCCCGTCCATTGTAAGTCTTTGAATCCTATCATAGCCAATGTGACCTAGTCTCAAGTGCCATAAATATATCATGTTATCGTTATCGGTCTTTTGACGTTTATTGGTCCTAGGTTTAGCTACTTTGAATAAATTATTATTAAGAGCGAGTGGTTCATTAGGTCGCAGAATATAAAGCCCGTTTTCGAAACATTCAAAACACAAGACTCATCAATATTTTGTTCAAATCCATAGGTTTGGATTATTTCATCAAACCTAAGATTCCAGGAACAAGAAGCTTGCTTAAGTCCATAAATGGACCTATTCAACTTGCAAACTTTTCCTTCTTGTCCAGCTACTTTAAATCCTTATGGATAATCCATATAAATGACTTCGTTAAGCTTCCCATTAAGAAAAGTTGTCTTGACGTCCATTTGCCAGATATCATAGTCGAGAGCGGCTGCTATGGATAGGAGGATGCGAATGGAATTGAGCATGGCTACCAGACTAAAAGTTTCCTCATAGTCCACGCCTTCTCTTTGGGTATAACCCTTTGCCACTAATCTAGCTTTATAAGTCTCAACATTTCCATCAATACCTCATTTCTTCTTGTAGATCCACTTGCACCCAATGACCCTAAATTCACTAGGTGCTTCCATAAGATCCAGACGGAATTTGAGTACATGGACTCCATTTCCTATTTCATGGCTTCGAGCCATAGTTCCTTTTCAGAGCTAGCCATTCCTATTTGAAAGACAATGGATCATCGTAACAAGTGTCACCAACAACCATATTGGTTTCACCATCCAAACCATAGCGAACTGGGTTCCTTGAAACCCTCCCACTACGATGAGGCTTCATGACTGTTTGCTCAGGAACAGTGGTGCTATCTTCATTTAAATTGACTTGCGTCGGTTGGACATGAAGAGTGGGAATTTCATCATCAACTTGCGTTGATGACGATGGAACACTGGTTGGAGTCAATTCATTAACCATCTCCTCTAAAAACTACTTTGCTGTGTGGTTTGAAGTTTTGGACATAGTCATTTTCCAGAAAAGTAGCATTCATAGAAGTAAACACTTTCTTTTCTAAATGACTATAGAAAATTACACCTCAAGTAGCTTTTGGATAGCCAACAAACATGCAAACTTCAATTCGCGATTCTAGCTTTCCTTCCTTTTTCCTCAGGACGTGGGTGGGACACCCCAGATTCTATAATGGCATAAACTAGGTTAACGACCATTCCAGCCTTCTAAAGGTGTTTTGGGGATTGATTTAGATGGCACGACATTGAGAATGTCGTTTGCGGTTTCAATTGCATGTCCCCAGAACAAAGTTGGTAGAGTTGAGTAGCAAGATTCACAGAAAGGTAATTCACCTAAGGTGAGTTCCCTCAAAGGCCAGTCCTTTGTAAGTCTTTGAATCTTATCATAGCCAATGTGACCTAGTCTCAAGTGCCATAAATACGTCATATTATCGTTATCGGTCTTTTGACGTTTATTGGTCCTAGGTTTAGCTACTATGAATAAATCATTGTTAAGAGCGAGGGTTTGTTAGGTCACGAAATATAAAGCTCGTTTTCCAAACATGTAATACACAATTGTGATCCATTGAAGGAGATAGATATATTAGAGATTGTGAAAGTCATAATAAATTGTTCTAATTGCAACATGGAAACCGAAATTAAATTTCTACTAAAATCCGGAATAAAAAATACATCATTTAAAATTAAGTATTTATTTCTGAACTTCAGACGAGTTCTTCCTCTAGCTTGGACCACAACGAATGCTCCATTCCCAATTCTAAGCTTTAAGCCTCCTTCGTCCACTTCCTCTCACGATTCAAGAAGCAATAAAGAGTTACAAACACTATTGGTAGATCCAGAATCAATAATCCAAACAGATTTATCATTCTATAAAACACATGTTTCTAAGATAAATGAACTATAATCATTACCTTTGTTTTTCGCTACTAGAAAATTGGGGCAATCTCGTTTCCAATTCCCATTCTCTTTGTAGTGAAAACACTTATCTTTACTTTTCTTGTTCTTCCCCTTAGGCTTCTGTGCATTTGGTTGTACACTCACCTTTGCAACCTTTGCTGGCATGGCATTGTAGTTTTGTCAATCTTTCCTCTTATTTCCAGCTTTCGAAGATGAAGCTTGGTTATCTTCGTCTTAGCTGGATCAGCAGCAACAGTAGTAGTCTTATTTTCTCCTCCTTTACTAGGTCCACCCATGATGGGCTCAAAAAACTGAAGCTCGTTCATGAGTTGCATCAAACCATAGTTGAGTTGATCACGAACGTGCGGACACGGTGCCATTCGAGCATTCACGGTGTCATCACGTATGTGTGGAGACGAGGCTATCCCGAACGTGTGGACACGGTGCTTGTTCTGGGGATTCCTCAACCATGACGAACTCAGAGTTGTCACCAATCAACTCTATGTTGATATTCTACTTCCAATTAAGGAAGTTTTCTCTAGTGAGTTTCTCCATCGAAAGTTGAGAAAGGATGGGAGTAGACACAGACGCTACTTAACTTAAAACTACAAATTATCAATAAAAATATAAATCAATCACATGTGCTCAATAAAACTCCAATTCACACAAATTTCAAGAAAAAGCACAACATATATAAAAAATATGTAAGATATGAGAATAAATATCAAAATAATCATATCTTTATTTCCTTAGGTTTTTAACTAATCTATGATATCCTTGTCCCAGTTGGCAAGAGTCAAAAAATACCACTAGTTAAATAAAGTTGTAAACTTATTTAATAATCCACACCATTATTAACAACCTACTATTCGATCAAAATAAGAAAAAAAAATCTCTTATTTTATGAGCTAGACCCACGGTTTCGAGAATCACATATTTAGTCCTAGTAGTCACCGTAGGGGTGAGTCTAGTAGAATTTGACCTATAATTATCTATCTTTCGAAATTTAGCATTATCAAAATAATCAATGAGCACCTTCTGTATGGGGACAAATCATAGCGTCTCGAGGCCCCATTAAGCTATTGACTTTGTTGAACCAACGATGGAGATTAAATATAATTCTTAAAAGAATCTCATTATAAAATTAAAATAGTATTTTTATAATTTATTTGTAGAAAATTAATGACTATGGTTTACCAATAATTGAGAAAAAAATAGAATTTTTAAAACCAAAGTCCTATAATTTTCTTTTAATTCTAAAGTTTCACATTGAAACAAATTCAATTAATTTATAATTAATTTGTTGCTAATCAATATTTAGGTTTAACTAATATAATGAACCTAAACAATTAAGTCCAACTCAGGTAAATGAGCTTTAACAATTGGGCTTGTATGGATGAGGGTTGGGTCCAGTATATCGTTCCCACTACAAAGGCCCCCAAACATCCATACAAGGTCCAAAAGATAGGAGTTTAAATATTCATTTTATTAATTGTTATTAATTGATTAGGCCCACTATAGTCATGCAAATCAAATGGACCTTCACAAGTGGAATAACCCACAAGAGAGGAATTTAAACTTTACATTTTCTAATGGGCTCAAATAAAACCTATCATTTTATGAATATTTTATTTGGCAAAATCCATATATCTAACAAACATATGGGCCACTATATGCATCTAAGCCCAATTGCAAAAATACCACATATATTGCAAACATGCATGTTATAATTGGATGGGCCTAATCATGTTAACATATGAGCAATTCTATGATTTTATGCAAAAATACCACAATTTATTTCATTTGCAAAAATACCACAATTAATTTACTAGAATTAATCAAAAAATTTGAATTAGTTAAATTTTTACAAAAATAAGTCAATTTAAATTAAATTTATCAACAATTAACAAAAGTTGATTTAAATTTCATTTATCAACAATCAACTTGGTTTAGGTTAATTTGAAAAAATATATATCAATTTAATTTAAATAGGATTTATCAACAATTAACCAAAGTTAATTTAAATCTCATTTATAAAAAGAAAATATTAATTGGTTGAAAAAAACGATATTTTTCAAAATGTAACCAATTTTAAATTTTAAAATCAATATCTTAACTGTTTTTCAAAACATATTTTGTGTTGTTACAACTATATGCTAATATTTTAACCATTTAAAAAATATATATTAATAGTTATAACAACCCTAAAATATCTTAAAACAGTTAAACAAATTCAAATATCCATAAAAATATCTAACAAACAAATTTCAAATTTTAAATAATTTAAATATTAAAAACTATAGAATAAACATATATTTATATTTTCAAATAAAGATTTAATAAAAATAATAAGCATTTTAAAAGAAAATATCTTAAATATCTGATATTTTAATATATTAAAATATTTAAAATTAAGTTGTTAGTCTATTTTAAAATTTGAATTTGAATATTTGTAGAAAATATCTAATTATTTATATCTCAACTAACAAAAATATCTTATTTAAAAAAACATTTTTAAATGAAAAAACAAATATGATATTTTTGGCTTTGTACATAATCAATTTTCACATTTTTTATTTAAAAAAAAAATCAGATGAACAGTACCCGAGACACCGTGCGGGTGCAAGGCAAGCTGCCGTGGTGTGAGCGCGGATGGCTAGTGCGCGCGCGCGCGCACGCAATGGCAGCCAGGCCAAAATTTTCCGGAATATTTTTTTGTGCAATTTTTCAAACCAAACCATTTTCAAATTAGTTTTTAACATGTTTTACACAAAATAAAGCATATATAAAAATTAATGGCATAGAAAACACAACAAAATAACCTAAAAATTGCTAATAATCACATAAAAACAATATGCTTCGTAAAAGCATGAAAATTCATCCAATTATTCAAACACGTCAAATAATTCAATTCTTAACATGTTCATGCCTGAAAATAAAGATTACCAAAGGCTTTGAGACCAGTTGTTAGGAAAACTTATACAGGATCTTTATTTATTTTCATGTAAATCTAATATTAAAAAAATTAATATGAGATAACTTTGAACATGTTTTTAAAATTGAATTCAAACAGAAATAATGATAAGAATACTTATATTATACGCAGTGGAATGAATGAGTCATTCCTTCAGTTTCTCTAACCCTTGTATCCTTTCTGTCGCAGAGTATTACCAAGAAACTGAACCGATCTTCTATAATCTTCACAGTCTTCCAAAGTATCCTTAGAATCACCTAGACTAGAGTGGGCAATTCTCAACACATGAGACAGATACAGAGAGAAGAAAAAAAAAGAACAATAAGGCTTAGAAAAGGACTTATGTTTAGAGAGAATCTAAATCTTATCAGAAACTTGTGTTTCAATTTGTGTTTTGACTTCTCTCTTAACACTCCTTTTATTGACTCAATTAGGTCATTTATTTGATTAAAAAATCAATAAAATAATAGCCAATTAACAGCCCTAGGTCGAAATTATCATGGGCTTTAGGCCTGTGAAATTTCCCATTTGATTATAAGCCCGTTGGACTTAAAATCAAGACATGTATTATTTTCTATTGATGTAATTAATTAAATAATTATTTAAATCCTTTATCAAATTAATTATTTATAATTTGAACCTTGATTTAAACTTATTTATTAATTTAGATACTAATTTATCTTAATTAATAAATATGCCCTTATTTCTCTTTTCTTCTCAAAATTGTATAACTCTATGAAACTATCCAAAATTGACCTGATCAACTTTGATGATTCTAATTGATAATTAAATCAATTAATTGAGACTATCTAGATAATTTTATCCAAGGTACAGTGGGGACCATGAGCCTACGAAATCAAGCTCCAATAAGTTATCATAAGTCTAACAAATAAATTTACTAACTTATTAATTCCTCGTGACTCCACTAAAGACTCGAAATTGCACTCTTGAATTCATAGAATGCTCTATAGCAAATATAGATACGATATTAATTATCCATTGTTAACCATAATTTCCACTCAATCCTCTATAGACGGTCTACAATGAGATGGGACTAAAATACCGTTTTACCCCTCATTGTATTTTATCCTTAAAACACTTAGTTCCTTGTAAATGATATTTTAGTAAACTAATATTAATTATTGAAATGAGATTTTATCATTTAACACCTTGAACCAAACTAAAAGGAAACCATATTTTCACTTCTTCATCACAAGCTATAGATGTTCATATCTATGATTAACACTCCCACTCAATTATACTACCGAGTTCCCAAGATGTAAGTATGGGCTAGTCCGTAGGGTAAGCTGGTAACGAACAAGTCAAAGAACTTAAATAATGCAACCAGTTAGAATACTAACCACTCAGAATTGAGATTGAATTGACCGATGGTCAACTATATGATATGACTAGAATAGATAATAACGATATGTTTACTTATCCTATCAATTGTCAATATTGGTCCAGTCCGATGTACAAATACATCCGATCTTATCTACTTTGCTAATGTTCTGGAAAGAGCATAACACTACAATGTGTAAGTAGATCATATCGTAGATTGGGAAGTCAGTGTAAATCATGTGCACTGGCTAATCTTATGACTAACTTATTTTTATCATATAATCATATTTAGATTCCACTATGATTTCGTCACTATAAATACGATTAGCTATATGCTCGAGATTTAATAGAAATTTATATTAAACAAATAATCATGAAAATAAAACATGTGAGCAAAGTGATTGACCAAGTCAAAAAATGATTTGGAATGGATTAACAACTTATAATCATGCTACACCCTTGTATTATGGCTTCGTTAGCGAGCACTCTTAATTATATCCTTATTGGGCTCAGATTAGTCCAGCCCAGGTCACATGACTGCCTATAAATAGGGTCATTCGTGCATTGTAGCGAGGATCCCTGATTTTCTCTTGTATGCATAAACGCTGCTGAACTTGTAGAAAAACCTCCATTGTTAAACTCTCTAAAGCCTAATACTAGTAACTCGTGGACTAAGGCTCATTAACGCCCCAACCACGTAAAAACTGTGATCTTTTTCCTTTCTTAGCCTTTCTTTCTAGCTCTTATTTCTCAATATATTTATAGTTTCCAAAAGACTTGGTAAACATTTCGGTGCTTTCATGGAGAGCTGAAGAAAGCATGAACCACTCCTTGTCAGCTACAAAGATGGTGAACACTAGACATACCGTGTTTGATCTTGCTCAACAGCAGCAACAACAAGACAATGGAGAACCATTACAGAACCAACAACTTCCTCAAGACCAACTGGAGGATGTGCCTTATCATGGGCATCTGCCTGACGACTCCCAGAATTTTGGAGAATGGAGTGAATACGATGAAGATTATTACAAGGAAGATGAAGAGGGGTATGAAGAACACAAAGCCGAGAATCCCGTTGACCCTGGCAATAATGATGTGGAACTTGAACAGGAGGATCTAGAAGTGGTCCGTCTGAGGCAATAGGTCCTCAACCAAGAAGCAAGGATAATGGAATAGTAAGAGACCACCCCCAAGATGAAAGAGTCCTTCCTGGCTCTTCAAGCTTTTATTGCTGCTCAGGGATTTACAACCAATTCCACAGTCGTTCCTCCCCCAGGAACACAGCTGCCTATCCCACCTACATGGGTTGGCGTACTCAACAATGCTACAACCCCTATTCCTCCTCTGGGATGATCCCCTAATCCCGGAGCTGGTCCATCGAACCCAATTCAAGAAAAATAGAAAGCCAAAGTGGTCGATCCCATCGAAAAAGCAAACCCCCATAAGAGAACTCCTCCCGCCCCAAAAACTAGGGCAGACCCAAGGCATTTCATTAGGAAAGAATGGATGAATCCTGTCCCAAGACGAAATCATCCGAACAATCCGCAGGGGAAATGCCTGCAGGGTACTAAGCCCCTGATCATCCCCAGACAGGACGATCAGGGAAGACGTTTTTATCCCAGCGCTTTTGTGAACAAGGATAACGAAGGGCCTAAACGCGGAGAGGAGTTGGAAGCAGTTAGTTCAGGAGATGACACTTCTCGCGTGGATTTGTGAGATGGCCTCAATGCTCAGAAGGAGCAAACCTGAAAAGAAAAGATTCACCCTCAAGGAGGCGACTTGAGGAATAACCTCAATGAGAGGAGGAATGAAAGAGTTCCCCTTGATGATAGAATGGCCAGGCAGTTCATAGAATAGATGGTCGCTCTCAAAAAGGTCACGGGCCGCTTGGTCCGGAAACAAGAAGGTGGAGGTTCCTATTCTGAAGACGAAGAAAAGGAACCGTGTGCCAAGCACATCTTCGACGTTGTGTTACCTAAAGGGTTCAAGATGCCGAGCATTCCCGCCCATACCGAAAGTACTGACCATAGAGACCATCTATCCCACTACAATCGCCTAATGACTGTAGCTCATGTCTGCAATAACGACAAGTACCTGTGCTTCTTGACCACTTTGACTGGACCCGCGCGAAGAGTGGTAGAAAAGGCTCAAGACAGGGTCGGTCCAGTCTTGGTCCGAATTGCAGTCAGCTTTCCGTAAACAATTCGTGGCCACCCAGAAACTAGACATGGAGGTCAGTGCGCTGGCCAACATTAAGCAACATCCCACTGAAACCCTTAGGGCCTACATCCAACAATTCACGGAAGAAGCTTCAAAGACTAAGGTGGATGATGGAAAACGCCTAGTAGCCCTCCAGTCTAGATTTAGAGATTGATCCCCTCTCTGGGATGACATGCAACGCAGCAAGGCAACCACTCTTGAAGAATTTATAAGGAGGGTACAAGGCTTCATCAACTGGGAAGAGGCTCGAATCTAAGCCTTTGGGTGGAAGCCAGCACCCCAACCAACAACACAAACCCTTCCCAGGTACGGAGCACAGTACCCAGAAAATCTCTATTCCGCGCCTCCAGCAGTGTCTGGACCCATTGGAACCCTCATGTTGTCGTTCATGACCCTGACTGTCTATGGGCCCACTTCATCGGGATATGTTCCACCTCCTTTAGCCCCTTTCTATAGATACAGAGTGGCACCAACCGGATACAGTGCCGCTCCCGGAGGTGCCCAACAATCCCAGACCGAAGCGGCTGAGGCGAGCATAAACCATTCTCGGGGAAAGAGATCTGGCAAAAATCAGAGCAGGTCCGAGCCCACGAAGAAGGGAAATAGGGGGTATGAGCCCTAATACACAAAGTATACAAACTTGGTGGATACCCGGGAGAACATCTACCTTGCAACGGGCAACATAGTCCATTACTAGAAACCAAGCCCCATGTTTAAAGGGGGAAAGAACCCGAGGGATGCGAGCAAAAGGTGTGCCTATGACAAGGACGTATGCCACATAACTGAAGAATGTCGTCAGCTGAAAGATGAGATCGAGAATTTGATCAAACTGGGACATCTCCACCAATGGGTGAGGATGCCAACTAGAGTTCCGAGATTGCCCACGGCTCTTGGAAAACCTTTGGCCCATGGAGTGCAAGTACCATACCGAACTCCTCAGGGAGGGTACACTCTAGAATCAGGAGCACAGGCCCCTCAGGGGGCCCCAATAGTACCGGGCTCAGGATGCCATATCCCTCTAGAATCGCGCCTCCTGGAGTAGATGACCACATAGCCACCATATAAGGAGGCCCACACCTAAGAGGACCATCCCAGAATGACTAGAAGAGGTACCTTAGTGAACTCGATCACGACCATGAGGTGTGTGCGTTGGTCCAGACTCCGGCCCAACGCCCAAAGTCGATGAATTTGCCCATAACGTTCATGGAGGAAGATGCCCAGAATGTCCATTTCCCGCATCACGACCCCTTGCTCATTGACTCCCAAATCACCAACAAAAGAGTATCCCAAGTGTTGGTTGACAATGGGAGTTTCATCAATGTCCTATTTAGGTCGGCCTTCATGGAAATAAGCCTAACAGAGGCGGACCTAGCCTCATGTCCAACACAGATCTACGACTTCAAGGCATATTCATTGCTCCCGATGGGCAAGATTCAACTCCCTGACACATTGGGGAACGAGATTCAAAGCTCGTTCAAATACTGGACCTTCGTAGTGGTGGATTTCCCCACTACGTACAATGTGATTTTTGACTGCCCCGCTCTAGTCGACTTCTGCGCCATCACCTCCATCCGCCATCTATGCATGAAGTTCTTGTGTGATAATGGCAGAGTGAGGATAATACAGGGAGATCAGAAGAGTGCCTGAAAGTGTTATCACATCTCCGCCCAACCAATCTTCATGGTCCGCGAAGAACCTCTCGAAGAGGAAAACGCTGATCCGATCCCACCACCATAGCTGCACGGAGGGTGGTCCGGGAAGACGACGAATTGGATCCCTGGATAGAGGTGGACAGGACATTAGAATCCATGGAGGAGGTTGATGAGGTGTGCATCAATGACACCAACCCAAACAAAGTAATTCGGGTAGGAAGAAATTTGAATCCGGAGGTCAGGGCTGCCATAATTGCCCGGGTCAAAGAAAACTAGGACATCCTGGCCTGGTCCCACTTGGATATGACTGGGATTGACCGCAACGTCATATGTCATGCCCTGAACATCGAAGAGAACGCAACTCCTGTCCGGCAGAAGTGAAGGCCACTGGGCACGGAAAGGGCAGAGGCCTTCAAGCTAGAAATCGAGAAGTTGTCCTCGATCAACTACATCCAGAAGGCCTTGTATCCTGTTTGGCTTACGAATTCGGTGTTGGTACCAAAGCCAAATGGGATGTGGAGGAATTGCATTGACTTCATGGATCTCAACAAGGCATGCCCAAAGGATTACTTCCCTCTGATCCAAATAGACCAAATGGTGGATGCTACGTCTGGGTACGAGTTGCTAAGCTTCATGGATGCTTACTCCAGCTACAACCAGATCTTGATGCATGTAGCAGAACAAGAACATACTAGCTTCCAGATGAATAATGGTGTATACTACTACATTGTCATGCCCTCCGAGCTCAAGAAAGTTGGGGCCACCTATCAAAGATTGATCAACAGAATATTCTGCAACCTACTCAGGAAGAACATGGAAGTCTACATAGACGATATGTTGGTCAAGTCCAAGACATCGGCCCAACACACGGACGACTTGGCAAATGCATTCGCCATTATCCAAAAGTACGGGATGAAGTTAAATCCCAAGAAGTGCACTTTTGGCATGGCATCCGGGAAGTTTCTGAGCTTCATAGTAAGCTCAAGAGGGATAGAAGCCAACCCGGATAAGATCAAAGCACTGATCGACATGCCATCTCCTCAGAAACACAAAGATGTTTAAATCCTGACGGGAAGAATAGCAGCTTTGAGCCGCTTTATGTCGAAGTCCACGGACAAGTGTATCCCGTTCTTCAACATACTTTGCGGAAACTAGAGGTTCCATCGGATGGCTGAGTGCGAAGAGGCTTTCCAAAAATTGAAGGAGCATCTGAACCAAGCACCAATCTTATCAAAACTGGTGGATGGGGAACCATTATAACTATATTTGGCAGTATCAGAACATGCCATTAGCGCCTCATTAGTGCGCGAAGAGGGAAAGGTCCAACTCCCTGTCTATTACGTAAGCAAAAGGTTGTTGGGCGCGGAGTCCAGGTATCCATTGATTGAGAAGTTAACATTTTGCTTATTGACTGCTTCCAAGAAGCTAAGACCTTACTTTCAGGCCCACGCCATCAAGGTGCTAACGAACCATCCCATACGACAAGTGTTACACAAACTCGAATCATCGAGAAGACTTTTGAAGTAGGCCATAGAGCTAAGCCAATTTGATATCACCTATGTCCCCAGAATCTCCATCAGGGGATTGGCCCTAGCCGACTTCATCCTAGAATGCACTGGGATAACTGAGGACGAAGAACCTATTGACCACATAATGCCCTTTTGGAAGATCTTTGTGGACGGAGCCTCTAATGAGATTAGGGTCAGGGCCAGGATCATTGTAATATCCCCTCAAGGTCACCAATTGCAAAGCACCCTACACTTCTAGTTCAATGCGTCAAACAATGAGGTTGTGCATGAGGCCATGCTGGCTGGATTGCGCTTGGCCCGGGAAGTGGGGCTAGAAAATATCAAAGTCCACAGCGACTCCCAGCTGTTGGTCAGGAAAATTTTAGGAGAATACCAAATGAAGGGGGAAAAGATGGCCGCCTACGTGGCGTGGACCCAGAAGTTACTCCAATCTTTCAAAATATACTTCATCCGCCAGATCCCTAGGGAACTAAACGTGTTTGCAGACACGCTGGCAAAATTGTCCATGGATGTTGAAGTAGAACTCTCTCGGGTAGTCCTAATTGACCATCTGCCCCCGCTCAATATTCAAGCTCCCACAATCATCAACACCATCAATTACATCAATTACACTACATCCTAGATGGGCCCTCTCACCCATTATCTAACCACTGGGAAATTTCCCATGGACAGGGTCGCCGCCAGGAAGGTTCAGTACCAAGCTCTCAGATACATCATGATGGACAACAAGCTCTATCGCAGGGGGTTTTCCATGCCATATCTTCGATGTATATCTGGGACTGAAATGAGTTCAATCATGGATGAAGGCTTCTGCAGAGATCACACAGCCGAATTCATCTTGTCCAAGAAGATCCTAAGGCAAGGATATTTCTAGCCAACCATGAAGAAGGACTGTGTAGATTACATCTGCAAGTGTGAACAATGCCAAAGGTATGCGAAGATCCCGCGAGCCCCTCCCACGGGGATAACCTTGATGACCAGTCCCTGGCCTTTTGTAGTTTGGGGAATTGATTTGGTAGGATCCCTCCCAATCGAGAATGGCAGAGTAAAATATGCCATTATAGTCGTCGACTACTACACCAAGTGGGTCGAAGTGGAACCAATGAGCACCATCACCTCCAAAAAGGCCCTGGAATTTGTCATCAATAATATTGTGTGCCGATATGGCCTCCCTCACAAAATCATGTCCGACAATGGGAAGCAATTTGATAGCATCCACTTCACTGACTTCTGTGAAAGACATGGAATCATCAAAAGCTTCTCCACAGTTGCAAGGCCTCACGGGCAAACAGAGGTCGTGAACAAAATTTTGTAGGGGACATTAAAGAAAAAGCTACAAGCTTGCAAGAGCAAGTGGCCAAAAGAGTTGCCTCGCGTCTTATGGGCCTACCAGACCACAAAAAGGACATCGATCGAACATACTCCCTATTCAATGGTGTAAGGATGTGAAGCAGTCATCCTAGTAGAAGCTGCGGTCCCGTTTCACAGACGAGACACGTACGATCGCAGCTGGAATCATGCCTTACTCCAAGAATCACTGGATCTCATCGAAGAGATCCGGGAAGAATCATAAGTGCAACCGAAGATGTATCAGGGAAAGATCACAAGGCACTTTAACTGAAAGTTAAGAGCCGAAGGTTCAAAAGCGACGATCTAGTCCTGAGAAGAGTCTTCATTGCATCTCAAGATTCAGGAGTGGGGGTTCTAGGACCAAACTAGGAGGGACCCTATGAGATCCAAAACGAAGTATGTCTGGGAACATATCGCCTAAAATGGCTAGACGGAAGAAAGGTCCAAAAGGCATGGAACGCAGAACACCTCCGTCGTTACTATCATTAGTCAGGAGGATTTAATTCTACTCTTTCTAACATTTTTACTTTAAAGTAATGTATGCCCCAGGGCCATTTCATATTTAATTAAAATGGTGTGAACAAAACACTATAAGAAATGTTTTAAGAAAAGAAAATTTTCATGTCCGTCTTTAATTTTTACACGAACAAGTGACCTAAGACTACACTCTTTGGTCACTTGGGGGGTAGGACCTTTTATACAAGGTCTAGGATTAAAAAAAAAAGGATGCAAAACTCAGAGCTTAGTCCTGATCCAGATTCTTATAGACTGGTGGTCCAAAACCCAACTCCCAAAAAAGGATGCAAGGTTTAAATCTCAGTCATAATCCGGATCCGTATGGTCCGGGGGCGTTCAAAACCCATCTCCCAAAAGATTGGTCCAGACGTAACGTGGTCCAAGATAGCCTAACCCCTATTCATGATTTCCCTATAACGGTCCAGGACTGTTGGAACTTGAATCTTAAGGTTTAAATTGATTAAATTTAGTCTTGTAAACGATCCAGGTTGTTGGAACCTGATGTTGGAAATGTGCCCTGAAAGCATATGTAGTAGACATTGTTTTTATGAAATAAATAAATGAATTGAATTTGTTATGTATATATTTTATGGACTATATTATTCTATGATAATATTATGTAAATATCAGGAAAATTCCTAAGTTCATATATGTGATCTCAAACACGCATTGGTACAAGAGGATTGTGTTTGAGATAAATGAACTTGAATAGTTCGCAGTAAAATAAAGTTATGGAATCTTTAGATTAATTACTGCAAGTACGGTCCACTAGTATTATGAATACACGTGATCTAGATCCGGATCACTAGTGTGGTAGGACACTTTAGTGGAGGTGCTTTATATATTAGAGAATATATAGAACTGGACCAGATATGTTTATTAATACTTAGTTAAATACCGTTTCGAAGTATTAATTAAATATATCAACTGATGATCATATACAAATAGATCTTAATCCTGAAGTTACTATGAACTCCTGTTTATGTTATATGAGTTCTTTGATTCACTTGTTAGGGTCTGTCAAAATGATTAGGCTAGAAACTTTTGTTTTGGGAACTCATTAATGTAGATGGCTGGGGACATAGTATACAGATATGGAATCTATGCCTTCTCGCAAGAGATTGAATGATGGTTCTCTTAAGGGTTGACTTTTGGGACTGAAAGGTTATTGAGCTCAAATTCATAATTTATTATGAATTAACCTTCACTAGTAGAGTCAATGGTACTTAAGGAAACAAGAGATAATTAAAAGGGTAGGACGGTAATTTAATTCCCGATTAATTATGAACCATTATTAGAGGGTCAAGTTGTATGCAATGATTATATCAATGGACGCTTTATGATTATAAAGTACTCAGTAAATGAAATGTCTATAATTACAAGAGTGCAGTCTCATATTTATAGTGGAATAATCATGAGATTAATAAATTAAGATTATTTAATTAAAGAGTTTAATTAATAATCTCAAATTTATTGGAGCTTGGAATTATAGGTCCATAGGTCCCCATAGTGGCTCTATCAACACTGTTCAAGGTAAGAGATGATATGAAGGGAAAATAGTTTGAAGACATATTTAAGAAGAAATTTGTTCTTCAGGCCAAATATGCAATTATATGATAATAGTGATTAATTAATTAATTACAAATTAGTTGTAGTTAATAAAATTAATTAATATTTAATTATTGTATAATTTTCAAAATTATATTAAATAATTTGTTGACCCAAGATTTGGCCAACTAACACGGAGTCAGAATATGCTTGATATGAATGAATGTGTAGAGAAGAACGTAATGACAAAAAGTAATAACAACACGATATTTTTATAGTGGTTCGGCCCCAGGATCTGGTAATAACCTACATCCACTTAGATTGTTATTGATATAAGAACCAAAGGAGTGATCAAAGAACAAGGGTTCAATGAGTTTCACTAACCTCTCAAGAACAATACAATATCACTAGGAGAATTACTATAGTCTCAAATGATTCAAAAGCCAAAAGTCCCTTCCTTGAGCTATCTTTTGCTATTTATAGGCTCAAGGGGGATTACAAAAGATTGTTACAGATATTCTTTCCTGAATAATCGGATACTCAGGAGATTGTGTGAGTTAAATTCAGGATTTACAAAGATCTTCACAGTAATGTTGCTTTGTATGCGGAACCATCGACCAGACTGGTCGCAGGTAAGACTGGGCTGCTTACTGCTTCTAATGCGTCTTCTGGTCAATACTCTAGCAGAGCCTTTCCAGGTGTCAGCCACGTGTCCAGGGATCACTTGCCACGTCATCAATGCTAATTTTTTGGATAACATTTGCCCCCCAAGTTTATTTATCACGAGCAATAAATAAACTTTTGAACGAACGACTCTTCGGTAACCCCGCCTTACGTGTCAGAACCCTTCGTGTGTTCTTGGAAAAAGTAACCTACTTCTATCTAATCACGTCTTTTCGGTTCCCCAGAAATAATTCGACGGCCATTCCCCTTCCCCATACTTCGAAAAAGGGAAACTGATGATTGCACCTTTTTAATGCCACAGACAAACTTATATAATACCTTCAAAATCTTCCTTTTACTTTTACGCACGCCATTGTCTTCACAAGAAACCCTAAAAACCAAGGTTTTAAACTTCTCCGGAGACCGTTCTTCTGCATTTTCAAGACTCAGTCCGAGAGTTCCCTGATCTCCGAAGACCCTTTTTCCGTCTCCACGATCATTTTCTTGGTAAGTTTCCGAATTCTCATGCTTCAAATTTTCGCGGTGCATGCTTCTGTATGTTGACTGTTTGAGTTTATCTGTTTCTGGTTTGAGGCGCTTGTGAATAGAATGTTTTGTAGGCAAAAAAGGGTTACGAGTCAGTTTAATAATCAGGATCATACTTTTAGGACGTAAAATCGAAGTAAAAATTCGATCTTTAGGCTAGTTGGAAAATAGGTTTTTCCCGCCCTAAGGGGAATTGAAAAAACTTTTTACTTTCACCCTTTGATCCGTCTTTCAAACTGTTCGTGCAGAAAATTTAGTTTTTCGTAGAATGCTGTTGTACAAAAGCTTGGCTTTTATACACGACCAGCGTTATTCTAAAAAGCCTTTAAAAATTATTTATCCTCACCTCCCCATTCTTCTGTTTGCAGACATTGATTCCAGATTTGTGGGGAGGTGAACGGCCATCGACGACGACCTTCTTGCCCAGCTGCTCGAGGGCGAAGAACAACCAGCCGACCGAGTTCACGAGATTCCCTTCTCACGATCCTCTACTAGACCTCATCCTTCTCCTCCTCAAATGGCCCGTTCCAAATCCGTAGGCAAGAAAAGGCCTGAGTCTGAAAACAGTCCAAACCTTCCTGCCCAGCCTGATTCGCAGGCTAGGGTTCCCTCGACCAGTGGTCGATAAAATCCTGCTCCTGACCCCAATATCCAAACCAGGGCCCGCCCTCTCCATCAGAATCTGCCTGATGTTGAGTGGTATACTTCCCCGACCAGCTCAGTGACCCTTCGGATGGTTGCTAATTACTTCAGGAAATACCCTCTTACAGGGGTTTCCATTACAATTCCTGCCGCAGACCAAAGGGCTAACCTCCCTGGGGGCATATATAGTGCCTGGTCTCGGTATCACTTAGAGGCGGGGGCTTACCTCCCTCTACATCCTTTTTATGAGGGGGTGGCCAATTATTTCGGTGTCGCCCCCTTCCAAATTACTCCAAATGGATATAGAATGCTGGCCGCTCTCTATATCTTGTACAAACTTAAGAAATGGCCAGAACCTACCCCTCATGAGGTCAACTATCTTTTTGACCTTAAATCCAACCCGCAACAATATGGAACGGGTTTCTTCCACTTCTGTCACCAGGAGACCAACCGGACGTTCCTGAGTGACACCACGCATATATCGAACGTGGGGCAGTACAGTAAGGAGTACTTCCTTACACCGGACATAACCAGCAACAACCTGGCCTTCGCTCGAGGAGGTAAGTGCCGTTTTTGACTAGTCGATACTTTTAATCAAGGTGTCTCCTTTCATTTTTCTCAAACTGTAATCTGTCTTTCAGGCCCATGGTTACGTCCGACCCCAACACCAGACATGGTGTTGAGGTCCAATAGACTGGCCAGGATGACAGACACAGAAAAAAGCATCAAGTCCCTGGTTACCGATGAAAACTTGAGGCTGTCTGACCTCCTGGCTCCTCACCATGAAACAAGAGGGTCCGTGGTAGACGATGCCACTGCCGAGGGGGTTCCCAAGCTGCAACCTCTCGCGTCCCCTCCTCGAAGGAGGCCAACGGGGGTTACAATCAGGGAGCCCACGGGCAATCCTTCTGCAGAAAGGCCTTCTGCTCCCCAAGGAAAGGGTAAACAAAAGACCAAAGAGCCAGTTGTGGACCTGGGGGAATCCTCTGATGAAAATGGTAAAGTTATTTTGCTTTTAAGTATCTTGCCAATCCCCTGTCATTTGTTTGACGAGGAGGGCAACTTTACATATACTCCAAATTTAGGGCCAGAGTTCTTCATGCCAGATAATGAGTGTGTGACTAATAGAGTCAATAGTATACCGACCAGTAGTTGTAGCTCGGGTACTAACTTTGTGACCTTCTTTTTCGTTTTGATAGAGAGTCTTCATCTGCTTTTATCTTTACCCATTGCATGTTTTTACTTGTGTGCAGATATGGCCACTCCCAATGTCTTCGACCTATACCAGACTGAGGAGGAAGAGGAAGTTCCTCAGCTTCAGAGGAAGTCGTCATGGAGACAAACTGGCGAGATGAGCCAGGGTCCTGCGAAAAAGAGTCGAACAGAAGACCCTCCTAGAGACGTGCCTGCTGGGCAAACTTCTGTTCATCCTCCGGCCCCTGCCGAGAAGGAGACTCCCCCTGCTCCAATGAACCCTCCTCTGGCTGCGCCCAGAAGGGAACAAGACAAACGGGAGGAAACTCTTGGGGCCAAACTCTCGAGCTGTGCCATACGAGCAGCCAAAGACCGCATTGCATACATCGGGAAAAATGACCGCGTCAAGGATGCAATGGTTGAGGCAGAAAATATGACGGTCAACCTGATCCTGAACAGGACCTTGAACGAAATAGCCAGCGTAAGTACTTCTTTAATCTTTTTAGCTTCAGTCTTTTAGTCTTTGCCACAGGTTCTAACTTTTATCCTCTATTCTCAGGCATTGCTGTCTGCTACCACTGCTCGCACCCGCACCCAAGCCACCATCGAGCAGGCTAGGGCAAAGGCCATTGAGAGGTATCAGGTGAAAGCAGCCAAGGAGCTTTTGGCTGCAGAGGTCAGGCATACTAAGGAGTTGGAGGCGATAGTTCAACAGAGGGATGCTGTGGTGACCAAGTTGTCGGAGGCTGAAGCTGCAAAGACAGATGCGATAAAGTCAAGGTAGGAGTATCAGGATGTCAGCCGAACCCATCTTCACGAAGTCAGGAGATTGGAAGAGGTGCTTAAGCCCAAGGACGAGGCCATCACCACTCTTGAGGGCAAAGTAAAGCAGCTGGAGCTCGAAAACTCCAAAAATCTGGAAAGGTATAAGAGGACGACGCTCCGATGTTTCTACAACTTCTGGAAACACAATCAGGGAGCCGACTTCAGTTATCTTTCAGAGGATGTCAGGGCTGCCAAGCTAGCTCACTGCACTGCCCAACTGGCTGAAGAGGAGGCAAGAGCAAGGATCCTTGCTTCTCCAAGCATCGCTGGCGCAAAGGAAGAAGGGGCTGTTGAGGATGCTGTCACCCAGAATGCTGCTAAGGACCCTCCTGCTCCTAATGCCTCTTAAGCTTTTTCTTTTATTTTTTCTTTTGATTACATGACCCACGGGTCGTGATGTAAAGACAATATTTTCATTTTAAACTTTGCTGCACGGGCAGTAAATCTTTTTCTTTTACTTGAACAATTACATCCAAGCAGTGATGCTTGCGGTGTAAAAGATTGCATGATGCTATAACATTTTCATTTATAACATTTGTCCGTATGACCGAACTTAGCATAGTACTTTGGCATGATTTAACAAAATGTAAAATTTGAAAAATACTTCTAAGTACCTCAGCATGCTTTCACTCATTTTGTTCATGTGTTTACATACCTCACGGTATGCTTTGCTATCGATGTGCCTTATATGCCCCCTAAGTGATCGAGGAGCTTTAGGTCCTAGGTCACTTGCCTTGACCACGACCTGTTCAAACATTTCTGCTCGGGTGAAAAATAATACTTGTAATACAGCAAAACAACACACGTAATGAACAAATATTTGTAAATATAAATTCACAAAGGTTGGCAAGAATGACTGGCTGCGCACAGTCCCTTATAATCTCGTATTAAAAATGGACTAAACATGTCTTTACGAGTGATTCTGAAATAGAATCTTACATATACGAGCGATTAGCCATATAGCGTGGCTAACCCTCTTTGCTAAACTTGTAAAAAGAAAAATTAATACAAGCCAGTCCTTTAAGGACTGTTCACTGATAATACTTGCACAGGTGTTCTCCATTCCAATAACGCGGAACGAGATCTCCGTTTAAGCGTGCAAGTTTGTAGGTGCCCGGATGAAGGACTTCTTCAATTTGATAAGGTCCTTCCCAATTAGGTCCGAGCACTCCAGCAGTAGGGTCGCGGGTATTTAAGAAAACTCATCGTAGCACCAAGTATCCAACGTTGAATTTTCTTTCTTTAACTTTGGAGTTAAAGTACCGGGCGACTTTTTGTTGGTATGCAACAACTCGGAGTTGGGCCTTCTCCCGTATTTCGTCAATCAAGTCTAGGGATTCCATCATCAGTTGGCTGTTCTGGTCATGGTCGTATGTTAGACGTCGATGTGAGGGGGGATCTAATTCGACAGGCAACATTGCCTCATATCCATAGGCTAAGGAAAATGGGGTATGTCCTGTCGCTGTTCGGTGAGACGTTCTATACGACCAGAGGACTTCAGGCAATTTCTCTGGCCACACTCCCTTAGCTTCTTCAAGTCGCTTCTTCAAGGTGTCTTTAAGAGTTTTATTCACGGCTTCGACCTGCCCATTCGCCTGGGGGTGTGCAACCGAAGAAAAACTTTTAATGACTCCATGTCTTTCGTAGGAATCGGTGAATAAATCGCTGTCAAACTGGGTTCCGTTGTCTGAAACTATCTTCCTAGGCAAATCATATCGACAGACAATGTTCTTGATAACAAAGTCAAGGACTTTCTTGGTCGTGATGGTAGCGAGCGGTTCAGCTTCGGCCCATTTGGTGAAGTAATCGACTGCTACGACTGCGTACTTTACTCCTCCTTTTCCTGTAGGTAGGGATCCAATCAAATCTATCCCCCATACTGCAAAAGGCCACGGACTTTGCATCTGTTTTAATTCGTTTGGAGCTGCTCGTGGAATCTTGGAGAATCTTTGACATTTATCACATCTTCGTACAAACTCCATCGAATCCTCGTTCATAGTTGGCCAGAAGTAGCCTTGCCTTAGAATCTTCTTTGCCAAACTCTGCCCCCCAGTGTGATCCCCGCAGAAGCCCTCATGCACCTCTTTCATGAGGTCCTTAGCTTTTTCTGGTGTAACGCACCTGAGTAGTGGCATTGAATATCCTCTTCGGTACATAACACCATCGACCAGTATGTACCTAGCGGCTCGCCTTTGTAGAGTTCTGGCTTTGTTTCTATCTGTTGGCAGCATACCATTTGTCAGATACTCCAAATAAGGTGCCATCCATGTATCTTCCATTCGAATCTCCATACTGGATTCAGCCGCTTGTATGCTTGGCTTACTCAGTCTTTCTACTGGCACAATGTTCAGAGTGTCAGCATCCTTCGCGCTTGCGAGTTTGGCTAAGGCATCTGCATTTGAATTCTGGTCTCGCGGAATTTGCTGGAGGGTGTATTTAGTGAACTGGGCTAGCAGGTCTTTTGTTTTATTTAAGGAGACCACCATTTTCAAGCCTCACGCTTGATATTCTCCTAGGACCTGATTCACCACCAGCTGTGAATCACTGTAGATATCAAGCGTCTTTATGCTCATATCCTTTGCCATTCTCAATCCAGCGAGGAGTGCTTCGTACTCAGCTTCGTTATTCGACGCGGTGAAGTCAAACCTGATGGCACAATGAAATCGATGCCCCTCCGGCGTTATCAATATCACTCCCGCTCCAGCGTGGGATTCGTTGGATGAACCATCCGTGAATAACTTCCACGAA